>NC_065515.1:2085712-2091832 GCF_006386435.1 Epinephelus moara
GTCCCACGTTTTTCTACTCACTGACGTGGTCAATCTATGTGAAACTGCACATAAGCATTGAGGACTGGCATAGGTAGAAGGTGACAAAGCTACCAATGGCTATGGACTAGTGTGTATTAATTTAACAGCAGTCGTAGTGAGGAGACATTTAATTTTCAAAGTTGCTCTTAATTCTTAATGGAGTTCTCTTAATGCTCATCAAACCATAATTCTTATTTGGTTTGTATGTAGAAGGTCTACAGAGTCGACCTGTTATGGTTGAGACACACCTGACAGAAATAAAACGTTTCCCGGTGCTTGAGCAGCGTTCACACCTTTTTGGAAACCAGGAAGTGAGACAGGAGTCCTTGTGATGAGGCTAACCCCTTTTATAGACAGGTGTCTTTGAAAGTCTCTGTGTGTTCAGCTCTCAGTTCGTCTGTAGCTTCTAACTGAAGCTGTGTGGTTTGAAGTTTAGTTTCTTCCTGCGTCCTGTTTATACTTTAGATATTTGCTTTATTTTACTGTTTCATCTTCACCATCAGCCGCATTAGAAGAAGTTGCTGCTCGAAAACTCAACATTTCCTTATTTTGCTGCTTTACAATCAAAGTTTGTACATAACAAGATAATGTGGGACTTTTATTGTGAAGAATCTACAGGAAATGAAATGTGTTGTGTTGAATGAGTGGAACTTTGTTTGCAGCTTTTCTTCAATTAAGACAAGTCTAATGATGCAGCAGGGAGGAAGAGTGAAATCAGAAACAGCCACAGTGAGATGATGATGATGATGAAGAGCTGCAGACAAACAGCTCGCCTCCAACAGGTAAACTTCTTTTACCTGCAGTGATGGAAAAACATCTGCAACAACAATAGGAGGGGGCGGCCCAAACCACACCACACCACACCACACCACACCAAACCACACTGAAACCAGTGTTCTCAGTACGGACTGTTAGTTTTAGATTTTGAAGGCTTTAAACACATTTTTTGATAGTTTGAAGTTGTGAATTCTCGTCTGGGTCGAGGCTGTTTCCTCACACAGGGCAAGTTTAGACATAAAAAGAAATTAAAGCAGATCATAATATTTTAGATATCATATATATATTTCAAATCTTTTAAAAGTAATGTTTCACCCCAGAAATGAAATTAGTGTGTTAAGTTTAAATTTGATGGGTTTTTTGGTCGGACATGATTTGTCACAGTTGTAGAGGAGAAGACGTATAACGTGGCATCAAATAGAAACACTTGAGTAAAGTACAAATACCTCAAAACTGTACTCAAGTATAGCACTTAGGTTAAGGTGTTAAACCAGATGTTGATCTCTCTCTGAACTAGACTGAACAACAGTTTACTGACGCTGTAGTCACCAGCAGCTGATACTGTGTTTTTGTCACAGTTTATTAATGTATTAATCAAAAACAAATCAAATACTGAATATTTTACATTTTCTAGAATTTGCCAGATAAATCATTAAAGAGCATTTCTTCATTTTGTTGCTTTATTAAAATAATCTGGCGTCACATTTCTTTCAAAACATGTTGTGAATGTGTTGTATGAAGGCGTCATCTCTGAGAGCCAGCACTCTTTGTATGATCAGGGTTTATTGTTGATATTTTGAAGCTGGGTGCTGTCTGTTCTCTCCCCATCAGTTTCTTTCTTTAACCTTTAGCCTTCGTGTCGAGCGGGTCGAGTTCACGCTGCAGGTTAATGACTGTCGTCGAGTCAGTCTGTTGAACTCTGAGCAGCATCAGGAGGATTTTGATCCTGTGACTTGTTGAGTGATCAGGTCTGAGCAGAGCTGATGTGGTTTCCCTCCTTCAGTGTTGGATCTCTCCCAGAGTTCACACACCGTTTCCTCCTGTTGTGACGACGTCGTGGTTTTTCTGCTCTGATTGAACGCAGTTGGCGTGTCGGGGCAGGAGGACGCCGCTGCTCCTGCTCTGTTCAGCCAGGTGACAAAATCTCGTTAAAGTCGTGTCCACGGGCCGCTGCTGAATGATTTATCTCTGGATAAAGGTCGTCACGGCAATGAGCAATGGGATGTCGACGGGGGCAGGAGCCTCGGAGCGCATCGCCATGGAAACAGAAGCAGTTAACCATCGCCCTGCCGGCCCGGTCCGTCCCTCTGCACCTCTGACTCACCATGTGATGATACTGATGAAGTTTTGTTGATCTCCAAATCAATCAGAAAACCATGATGTAGGAAAGAAGAAGCTGTGACGAGTCTGTAAAAGTGGGTCTGAGTGTCTGAATCACACTGACAGCTGAAATACAACTTTTAGATAAAGTTTAAAAGTTCAGGTCAGAAGTGAAATTTAGGCATTGTTTCTGCAAACCACCAATACGTATGATATCATCGTCTCCAAAGTGACGTAGTATATGAGCTGCCTTTGTCATCAGGAGGTGGAGGGGGTGGTGGATGGCGTGGCACCTCAGAGACTCGCCTGCTGAGCTGCAGACTACTGTTTTTTAGTGAGTCATTACTGTTTTTCCAGCAGCGATTGTTCCTCCAAAACCATTTATTTTAAGCCCAAACATGATCTGTTCCTCACCACAACCAATCATAGGCACAGATGTGCTGCAGCACCCCCTGTTGACAAGGGGTGGAACAACATACTCTGTAAGTAGTTAACTCACGGGATATCTAAACACTTAAAAGTCTGGACAGCGTATGAGAACGTTAGAAAATATATATGTATATATATAAAAATTAATGTTTATAATGTGCGAATCATCCGATCTGATGTGACGTCATCATCAGGTGAGGTCAAAGTGTGAGGGTCCGGGTCAGCTAGACTCAGGGGAGAGGTTTGCTGTATCAATTAGTATCATAGAGAGAGATAGGGGGAGGAGCTCGGACATCCGGAGGGAGCTCGGAGTAGAGCCGCTGCTCCTTCGCATCGAAAGGGGTCAGTTGAGGTGGTTCGGGCGTCTGATCAGGATCCTCCTGGGCGCCTCCTGTTAGAGGTGTTCTGGGCACGTCCCACTGGTAGGAGGCCCCGGGGCAGACCCAGAACACGCTGGAGGGATTATATATCTCATCTGGCTTGGGAACACCTCTGGGTCCTCCAGGAGGAGCTGGAAAGTGTTGCTGAGGAGAGGGACGTCTGGGGTGCTTTGCTTGGCCTGCTACCCCCGAGAGCTGGCCCCGGATAAGTGGATGAAAGTGGATGAAAGTGGATGGATGGATGGATGGATGGATGGATGGAGAGGCTGATTAGAAAGACCAGAAATTTGTCAGGACAGTTTTGGAGCTGCTGTTTTGATCCATAAAATTCTTGGGACACAAGAGACGTTCACTGCTGGGGGGAGGACATATCCATCAGCTGAAGTTTTATAGCAGCTAATGATGGAGTGGAGGATGAGCAAAAGCTGGATGTCAAACACCAATTAAAAATATTAGAAATTTTAGCACCTGCTGTCCAGAGACAAATTGTACCTGAGGCGAGCAAATGCACATTCTTTGGACTAATGTTGAGTTTGAGAGTTGAGAGTTTGAACGCTGGAATATTTTGTGGGGACTTGCTTCATACGTGTGAATTACTCGCATCATACATGTGTGAAATCGCTGAATCAATGAATGAACTTCCACCAGTCAGTTGCTGATGTTCAGATTTTTCAACTCTAAGTCGCACTGCTTATTTCATGTATTTTGTGTCATTCGTGTTGCGTCCATCGCGCTGCCTGACAGGAATTTGCGTCTAATCAGGTCTTTACATTGAATTTACATGAAATTCACAGAACAGCTGATGGAACCGCCGATGTAAGTAAATCTGAGCGTTGTTCCTGTGACTCCGGTGTGACCACGTGCACATACGTAGTCATACATGCACATACACTGTGCAGCACCCCTGAACAAGAACATGCTCTCACGTGCATGTAATCAAATGTTTTTTAGTAAATGGATCTGCACTTGTATCGCACCTTTCTAGTCTTCTGACCACTCAAAGTGCTTTTTACACTCCGAGTCACATTCACCCATTCACACACACACACACACACACACACACACACACACACACACATTCACACACTGGTGGCCGAGGCTACCATACGAAGTGCCACCTGCTACTCAGTTTTTAACACACTCAAACAGCCATCAGAAGCAGTTCGAGGTTCAGTATCTTGCTCAAGGATAATGCGTCAGGAGCCAGGGATTGAACCGTCGATCTTTCAGTTAGTGGACGACCTGCTCCGTCCTCTGAGCCACAGCCGCCTAAACATAAGGACACATTAACCACAGCTGAAACGTAAAGTTTCTATAAGGTACAAATAGAACGTTGCATGGTTTGCAGAAACAAACAATGGCAAAAAAATTTCTGGCAAATGGGAGCTTCAGCAAATTTAAAAATCAATCTCGATGATGAGAATGTGGGCCTGTTTCTGTAAATGTGATTAGTCACTGCATGTTAAAATGTCTCAGACAGAGGGGACGCCGGGCTCTGACGCTGAGCTGAACGAGCTGTCAGGAGGTAGAACGCAGCCGATCAGACACAGAATACACACACAGTAATTACACATGATACATAACAAACATCGTGCACACGTCCACAGCAGTCATGTTACACACACACATTCAACATCATCATCATCATTCATCATTAGAAACGTTAATTAAATGTTGTTGCTTCCAGCAGAGCTCAGGTCTCTGCTGGGGGAGCTAAACGACCCCCCCCCCCCCACAGCTCCCCTGTAATTCAGACTCTGGTTTGGTCTGATTAAAGAGATGTGTGTGTGTGTGTGTGTGTGTGTGTGTGTGTGTGTGTGTGTGTGTGTGTGTGTGTGTGTGTGTTGGATGTTTTTAGTCTGAGCTGCTTCAGATGTTTTACAGAAAGCAGCTGAAGAGTCGACATCATGTCAACACGAAAAAATCCACACGTCCTGCTCCTCAGAGGACGAACCCTTTACAGGCCCATCATCTGTCCTCTAGCGCCGCCCTCAGGACAAACTCTACATGTTTAGCTCTACTGGTACGACTCTAAAGTCCTGTTCACAAACACTTGGCGCTTTAAGGTCTGAGGTTTCCACCATTTTTTCCCCGTTAAAGGGTTTTTTGGGGAGTTTTTCCTGATCAGCTGTGAGGGTCCTAAGGACAGAGGGATGTCGTATGCTGTAAAGCCCTGTGAGGCAAATTGTGATTTCCGACTGAGCTCAAAAGAAACAAAATCAACCTCCTGACAGATAAAACACAAGCAGGGCTTTACATATACATCATACCTAAACGTCACGTGTTGTTTTACCAGCTACTAACCTGGAAAGAACAATTTAATGATGAGACAGGCAACAGGTTGTAACGTTAGTGTGTTTCCTTCGCTAGCTTCTGTTGCACTGAAGACGAGAGTTGGAGCCTCACCAAGCGGCTCACTAAAGAGGCGATGCCCCCTTGTGGCGAAAATCAGGAACTGACTGCAAATATAAATACACATACAATTAAATGAAAAAAGGCTCTTCAACAATAAACACATAAAAACTGAAACAATTAAATGACATAATGTGACCACACATTCATGGACATTTGCACATGCGCATTGCAGCAGTAAGCACAGTGATGTAAATGTACAGATCTGAAACTGAAAATGTCCTGAAAGCTTCTTGCTAGCAGATCACAGATCATACAGTTCCATATTTATGACATTTTATATTTAACATTAAATACACTGAAATCACTCCTTGTAAGCCACATTTCACCCACCAGTGCAATGTGGCTTTGGAGAAATACCCTACACACTCATCAGTATCGTCTGTCTTTGACTTAAAACTGAACAAATGATCAAAGTAATTTAACAAGTTTGTAATTTGACATGTTGAAGTTGTAACCACATTTTAGCTGGTTGAAAAGAGGTCTGAGACATTCAGACCCAATATCAAACAATTTTCAAACAGAAAACAATGTTGAAATCCTGGTTGGTGTTCACTGGGAAAACATTTCAATTTCACTAAATCAGCCTGAAACAAACCTGCATTTATTCACAGCTTCAGACGGCAAACAACTTATTAAACAGGACAAATACTACAGTGTAATACTGCAGCACAAATCCTGTTCTACAAAACAACAAAAAGAGATTTACTAAACTTAAGTCTGTGGGATAAAATAAAGCATCGCAGAAGAAACATAACGGCAGAAAAGAAGCAATACATCA
>NC_065515.1:2097821-2100386 GCF_006386435.1 Epinephelus moara
CATGGTATGGTATGCTGTACATAATCACGGAAACTGTCAGTGTGTCATTCTGTCAGTCAGTCATTCTGTCTGTCCCACGTTTTTCTACTCACTGACGTGGTCAATCTATGTGAAACTGCACATAGGCATTGAGGACTGGCATAGGTAGAAGGTGACAAAGCTACCAATGGCTATGGACTAGTATAAATATAACATGACAAATGCTCTACAGTGAAATAGAAAAATACATAACTGATGCAAGGTCCCTCTGGTTTGTCCCTCTGCTTGGAGGAAGAAGTTTGATGTGGTGGAAGTATTAAAAAATATAAACTGTCACAGAGGAAATGATGAATGTCCATCACAGGTTTGATAAACATCTTGAAGCATAACTATTATTTCTGTAATTACAGTATGAAATACACGACTGAGGATAAAACATATCTATATAGTTTGTATGTTGCTGTGTGACAAACATTTTGTTCTTCTTGTTTCCACATCACTTTGCTGTAACATTATTAACTCCCCCTCCTGTCCAATCTGTATGTAAAAAAGTCTGACAGCATGTTTATGTTTACTGTTGGTCCACACTGCTACAAGCTAACACCAAGCTAACATGCTAACACCTAGTTACCCTGTCACAATGGCAGCCTGGGCCGCATCGTGAGCAGCTTCAAATAAAACTAATGGTTTCCTTTATTGAAATACAGCAGCACAGGTATTTACAAGTAGTGACGTTACGTCTGATACTAAAGTCTCGAGGCCTGTGTCGAGCAAAGGGGGCGTGTCCAAATGAAGCCCGCGTCGAAGCCTGTATCGTTTTTCAGGATATCACGTGACCAAAGACAAACAAGGCTCTGTTTCTCTGAAATCACGTGACTGCCTCGTTGTGTGATTCGAGTCGGGAAATACAGGAAGTGTTCTGCGTGATCCGAGGTGATTCTGAAGATCGTTACGTGCAGAGGATTGAGTGACACAAGCACTGTAACCTTTTGTGGACACACACACCCACTATACATATATATAGTATGTATGTACCCTGTTCACCTTTTGGTGAAGCAATCGGCCGGAAAGATTCGACACATTCACGGGGCTTCATCACACCATCACTACTTACAAAGTGTGTAGGCAGCGTGAAGACTCGTGTTGATATCATCAGCTCCTTCTCCTCGGTCCGAGAGTCCCGTAGGGCCGCAGGACGTCTGTACATTTGAACTAGTCGCAGTTGTAGCGGCAGTGTTTGTGTAACAGGCCCCGGCCTGAGGTCTGTAGTCAGATTATATTTGTTCTGGAAAGAACAATGAAATGATGAGACAGGCAACAGGTAGTGTGTTTCCTTCACTCGCGTCTGTTGCACTTTAATTCTACATTTATATTTTAACTACATTTCCACATGTCTCTTCATTAGCTCTACCAGTTCACCTCAGGATAATACAATCCAACATAAGACATTTCAGTTTCAGTAAAAACATAATAATTTCCACACTGTATGTGTTCTGTTATTCTTCATATACAAATGAAACAAGAACACATTTTTCTACCAAGATTCTGTGGTTTGCTACTTACAGCTTGATAATTGCATTATTTAGTTTCCAGATAACTGGCTGATGGGACACTATTCCACATCTAACATGAAGCTACAGACATACAATTACTTTTCATAAAAAACGACACAGCTAGCGAGGATGAATATATGATCAGTTTAGAAGAAACATTACATGTGCACAACAAAGCCTCTTTTAAAGCACATTCTTAATAACATGATGAAATGAACACAGTTGAGAGCCTTAACATAAAAGCGGAAAACATCAAGTTAGCATACCTGCACAATGAGCTAAGCTAAGCTAACTCTCGTGCCGAAGAAGTGAAATTTATGATATTGGGCTTCATGAATAAAATTGATTGATTGATTGATAACATATGTGTCAGCAGCTCTTTATAAACAATAACAATGACATCACATGTCAGTAACAATCATTTAGCGTCCCTGTTATATGGAGGCTGATCTCGTCCTCTGCTCGGAGGGTAAGGAGCTCCTGGACCTCATCGTTTGAGTTAGCTGCTAACTGCTAACAGCTGCTTTTAAAATCACCCAGTGGTGAGTCGCACACAGAACACACCACCAACATTACACGCGCCCTTCCATTGGTTCCTTTTTACCAACATTGTTTGGGCGCAGTTCCGTAATTGTACCTTTGACAAAGAACGGCGAGGCAACATAACAGCGTGATATTCCAACTTTAAACAGGCAGTGTGAAAGGAGCTTGAAGGAGAGCACCACCTAAATTAATTAGTCAATCCAATATGTCATTTCCATGGCCGAGGAACATGAACTACTCTCTCTCTAAGCCAGAAACCAGAGGGGGAAGTCTGGAGCTGCTCCATGACACTCAGTCCATTTCCATGACGTCAGAGAAAATGAAGTTATTGTGTCAGACTTTTAAAATCCCTGTAAACATGTCAGTGTGAGTGAAATGGTCCTGCAGTGAATGTGTCACAGTGGGACTAACACACCCAGATCATGTGACTCCTGCATGTATACAGTCAATCAGACCCAAACTGGCCGAGGCGCTCTGAGCATGCTCCACA
>NC_065515.1:2101264-2112111 GCF_006386435.1 Epinephelus moara
GAGAGAGAGAGAGAGAGAGAGACAGAGACAGAGAGAGAGAGAGAGAGAGACAGAGAGAGAGATGCAGGTAATAACAGTAGCTTACAACAACATTATTGAAAGTAATAATATTATAGTTATAGTTCTGGCTACTGTGGTACAATATGTTATTAATACCAGGTGTAAATGTATGTGGTCACAAAATCTGATCACTGAAAAAGCATGTTAATACAAGGTGTAAAGGGGGTATTAGAGACGTGACAAGATACATATGAAACGTGCAGATTCAACATTACGTATGATACCAACGTTTCCTCCTGACTGAGCTGCTGAACGATGACGAGATAATTCATCAGGGTGTTTTGGTAACGACGTCTCTCAGCTGAATGTGAATGTTAAACTCATTAAGCGGCTCAGGTGCATGATTTGATTGGCTGACGGTGTCTGTCTCGCATGACCAGAGCAGGAAGTAACAGATTGACCCATAAATCCTGTTTCCTGTCGCCGTCACCTTCACCAAGGAGACATTAACAGTGGTTGGGGACGGGTCAGTGATGGTGATGGAGGACGGGGTGGAGATTGGAGCGCAGATGTAGAGATGTCATGATGTCACAGTGTAGTTCGGTCTGAGTCATTAATTAAAGGGTCATTCCGCTGATTTTACACATGAAGGTCTTTTTACTCATCAGTTCGTCCTCCTCCGTCTGTGAAACCAGGGTGGAGTTTGGAAGGCATGGCTGATTACACAGGCAGTGAGGCTCCAATAAAATACACTGTCCAGTTGCATCATGGAAAATGTAGGATCCAGTGTTTTTGAATATCTCTGCCTCTGCTGCTTTTTAGGATTTAAAAGAGTCTAACAGAAAAAACACCACAACGTTCAGACACTCCAACAAACTTCAGGTCTGATGTATCTGTAGAGGAAACACTGGTGTAAATGTAAACACATGTTGTTGTTTGTTGGTCTGAACAAACAGCTGATGTTGTTTCTGTCTCAGCTGTGAAGTGATTTCTCTTTGTAGAGCGAGTTCAGCCCACTCCTCTCATTTCAATGCATTTATCAGAGATGAAAGACAGCTGAGAAAACAGTTGGACGTAAAGAGGCTTTTATTTTGACATGTTTTCAGCAGACCAGACTTAAAGTCGGCGAATAAGCTGCTTTTGTCTGCGTCTCTTGGTGAACTGTCTTCTCTCTACAAACAGACTCTTTAATGTGTGTTTTATAACAGATAAAGTCAAGACGAGGAAATCATCAGCCAATCATTGATGCTTTCATCCAGGCAGTCTAATCAGACTGAGATATGATCTTTAACAGGACAATAGCTAATAATAAACTTCATGGTGCCTTTCGATGAGAACAGCTGATAATGAGTCTCTTTGATGGAGTTCAGTTCATAATTTCCGTCCTGATCAGATGAAGAACAGTCCGTGAGTGATGTGGAGGGAAACAGATCTACCGTCACCTCCTTCTTTTATAAAAACACTCGACAGTTTTAAAGCTCTCGGGCTGCTCTGACGATGAATGAAATTAAAATGTTCATTCTGACAGAGTCAGTGTTTCACTGTCTGTCATCAGGTTAAAATGCTGACGTTTCCTTTAGTATTCGGTGACCCTGAATGCCTCCTAACAGCATCATTTCCTGTCTGCTGCCAGCTAACACAGAGCCTTCAGAGAAACGTCACTGTGTTGTCATACCTGTACTACCACACTGTTTAGTTTGCCAGAAAAGATTCAGTTTGTCCCAACATGCAGTAATCAGAGCTTTCCTGTCTGTTCTGACCCACAATCCTCTGAGCAGCAGAAAATACGTCACAACAGCCGAGCCGCAGACAGATGACAGCTTATTGACAGAAACCAATCACTCGATCACAGACGATCTATAATGTAGGCAGTTATAACTACATAAATCACAAAGTAACATCAGCAGAGCTTTGTAGTCCAGAGGCCTGGACTGGACTACAAAGCAGGGTTTGGAGTTAGCGAGGTAACTTCAAGGTTAACTCTGGGTTTTCAGTACTACGAAGCTGGTTCTCTTTTTACCGGGATCAATCACCATGGTAACTGATGCTGAACAGCTGACCTGCTCTGGAGCAGAGGCCTGAAGCCAGTTCAACTTACCCAGGAAATCTTCTCGTTATCTGGTCTGACTAACCCGTCACATCGGCCGTCTGGATAACCGCTACTACAAAGCTGGTTATCAACTACCTCCGGGGCTGTTAATCACGAGTGACATCATCAGAACCACGAATGAAGTCAGCTGCTTCATACGAGATGAAATGAAACAGTACAGAAAGTGTCTGTGACTGGAGGACAGTAAAATGTCAGTGGCGTGGGATGCAAACGGTACTCTTTAATCTTATTATGGAAAATGCAGAAACGTTGAAAATAATATCCTAAAACTCACTGTTAGCCAAAACTCAAATACAGTGCAGGTATCACCAGGCTCTACACCAATCAGCCAAATCATGAAAACCACTGACAGATGACATGAACAATACTGACCATCTCGTTACAATGCCATGCTCTGCTGGGAAACCTTTGGTCCTGGCATTCATGTGGACACTACTGAAAGCACTTTACTCATCCAAACACACTGCGGACCAATAACACTCCTCGATGGCAGTGCTTCAGCAGAACATGCACCATGTCTCACCACAAACAATGCTCAGAATGACAAAGAGTGCAAGGTATCAACCTGGTCTCCAGATTCCCCAATCTGATCGAGCGCCCGTGGAACGTGCCAGTACCCCACCTCACAACTCAGAGGTCTCAAAGGATCAACCGCCAACGCCCCAGTGCCAGACTCCAAAGCACACGGCAAGAGGTCCCGTGTCCATGCCTTGACATGTCAGAGCCAAGTCCAATCCTAAAAGGCCCCACAGTGGATCAGGGGTACCTCTGGGGTACGAGCTCGTCCCACGAATACTCAATCAGAGTGGAATCTGGGGAATTTGGAGGCCAGGTCGATGCGTTGAGCTCTCTGTCACGTTCTTCGGGCCACGCCTGACCAGTTTTTGCTCTGCCTGGGGGGCACATTAGTATAGAGTGTTTTACGCTATTTATTTGGGTGATGATGAAATTTCTCTAAATATGTCACATAAAAACCTTTAAAGTAACACCAGACTGTTTCTGCTGCTGAAGTAAAGAGTTATTATTATTATTATTATTATTATTACTATTATTGCCTCTTACTTTCTAAAAATAAAAAGTTCCCAGGAAAGAACTGTATGTGATTTAGAATTAGACAGAAAATAGAAACAGTTGTTGACTTTAAATGTTTGACGGATTCCCAGAAGATACATGCACAGTTTAAACCCTAATAAATATTTCTGGATCATGTATTTATTATGAAAAACTTAAAATATCAAACTGCATATCAGGTTCAAGTTTCCAGGGCACCACTGAAATCTTTCAAGACACTGTCAGTCTGAAAACAGTCCTTCCCAGGCTGTAGTTTTCATGCACGTTATTTAAAAAATGTTTGTAGTAGACGGTTGTTCGATACGATGTTCAGCTGGAGAAAGGAAAGAGCTGCAGAAACTCAAACAGCATCGGATAAATCTGAGTCCCGCCCTCGCTGTTTGACTGACAGCTGATATCTGTGAAGTCCAGCAGCACTAATGATGGAGTTTAAATAAGAAAACAGAATGAGACTCTGAGACAAAACCTTCATCTCCGTCCTCTCTGATCTCCGTCCTGGAGCTCCACAGATGGCTCCATTTAGAGCCTTGAATCAAACGAGCCAGCTTCACTCGGCTCCTCTGCGGCGGTTTGAAGTGTCCCCGTGGTGGATTCGTACCATATGTCCTCATGTAACAGATGTCCTCTGTGCCAGACTGCAGGTATCATCCCCCTCACCGCCTCCTCCTTCATGTCCGTCGGCTCACTTCAGGGGAGCGTTGTTGGTTTTCTGCTCCGTTACCCAGCAGGCGTCTTGTTGTTGTTGTTGTGATGCCTACTTGATAAATATAATTTCTCTCTCAGCCGAGCTGCTGTGTGACGGCTCAGTGTTTAGATTACAGTGATAGCGTTTAGTGAAGTCTTTGTCTCGTCACATCGCTGCTCCGGCTGTAGGAACTCTGACTGATCAAATCACTCAGCAGATAAAAAGGTCAGACTGTGTGACATCAGCCGAGTCACGGTCCGACCCAGCAGGCGTGAGACGCCGAGGACGAACAGGACACATCAGGGACGCCTCACAACAGAATGAGCGTCCCAAGGTTTTTTCCATCTCTCCTTAAATTTGCTCCCAAACTGTTTGTCTTTTTGAATGAATGAATAATTTTTGTTTTGGTGCATCTTGAGAAACAAAAATTATTTGACACAAATTTTTTCACCGTCAGAAACCAAAAAAGGAGTAGGCTGAAGCCCCAGAGGATTACCCAGAATATCAGCAAATACCAGAGAAAGAAAATAAATAAATAATAAATAAATACAATTTACCCTAAATTATAATCCTCAATTATTATACATTTTAAGGCTTTTCTGAAACTCAGCAGAGAGCAACACAGTTTAACTCAGCTCTAAGTCCATTTCATAGTTTGACTCCAAAAAACTGAAACACATCTGTATTTTGCACTGATTCTTACTTTACACGTGTCATAAATAATAAAACCCTCTTAAAGGATCATTTCCTTTTCTCAATTAGAAAAAATGAATACAGACAGGAAGGCTTCTGTTGACTAGAGATGATACGCCGTCTCATGGTGGTCACTTCCTGTCAACGTTACAGATCAGAAGCACAGAGAGTTGTTGACTAGAGATGATACGCCGTCTCATGGTGGTCACTTCCTGTCAACCAGCAGCTTTTTACAACGTTACAGAACAACATGTTGGCAGTAGTTGTTTGTTTCAACTTGTCTCGTCGTGAATCTTTGGTCTGAACTGGGTATAACAGTAACCATTGCTTTAAATGCACCGTGCTAACCAAGTTAGCAGCTAGCGATAGGGTTAGCCTTTCCCGCTCGTCCAAATATGGCTCCACGTCTGGCTCCAAAAATCCAAGATGGCGATTGCCAGATGTGAAACTCGAGGTTTCAAAACAGGAGTCCACAAACCATTAGGTGACATCACAGTGCCTACGTCCATTATTTTACACAGTCTGTGGTTCAGAGCAACAATGGCAGCTCCTAAAGAGGTTTCTTCATTAAACGAGTGAGGAACTGAAAGCGTTCCTCGACAGAAGAAATGTTTTCACTGACTGGCTTCATCGAGAGTTTGATTTACCACCTGGCTCCACTTGATCTGATTGGTTAAAGTTAGCTGGTGACAGATGGTTTCAAACAACAAAACTCAACGGCTCTAGTTTTTATATAATGTAGGGGTGGGGCTTATGCTAAGGGTTGCTCCACTGTGTCACTGAACAGGCTTTAAGCCCCCCCTTAAAAAATCCAGGACACAGGATGGTGACACAGTTTAACTCCACAGTTCAGTCCTGTAGGTTTCCCAAATGTCTCTTCATGTTTTCAACAAGTGTTTTCTAATGTGTATCGTGTTTAGATGTGAATCTCAGATTTTACATTACTCGACTTTAAAAAAGCTTCAACCTCCAGAGAGATGAGGAGTGGATGTGAGAGTGAATCAGGAAGCACCACAGGTGAATCTGTGTGTTTGAGGCTCTGCTGCTGCTGCAGTGAGTCTGTGCTGCAGAGCTGCTGCTGCTGCTCTGTGACTGATGATCTGCTCTCACAGGACTCTGACCATAATGAAACACTGAGCGGACATGTGTTCTGTGTGTGTGTGTGTGTGTGTGTGTGTGTGTGTGTGTGTGTGTGTGTGTGGGCTCAGGTGGTGAAGCTCTGCATTAATAATAAACTCCATCAGTTCCTCACTGAAGACGAAATGTGTTTTTGTTGTTTCCTCTCTGTTTTTGTGTTGCAGCCAAAACTGAACTGATGTCTCTCCCTCTGTCTGTGTCCCTGTCTGTCTCTCTGTCTCTGTCTGTCTCTCTGTCTCTGCCTGTAGAAATGAGGATGCTATAAACCAGATGGCTGTCCCCCCCTTCTCGTCTCCCCCTCCTCCCCCTGTCCTCAGCCCTGTCAGCCCTGAGGTAACGACATACACTTTGACACACTTTAACACATTTTGACACAGACCCTCGTCCACATACTTTTGTGTCTTTGTGACACCAGAGAACGTAAATAAACACAAAACATTAAAGTGCAGACTGACCAGAATCTCATTTCCCCGCGTCTTAAATCAGTGCAGGTCCATTTGTCTACGATATAGCACTTAAAGCCCCGTTTCCACCGAGCAGTTCAGTTCAGTTCAGTTCAGTTTGGTGTTGTTTCTGTTCCCACAGTGAAAGTTGTGGATGGTCCCAACAGAAGCGTTCCTTAGCGTCCCCATGTTTGGTCCCCCCTCTGTTGGGGTACCTAGCACACAGATCTGGTACTAAAAGGTGGAGCTAGAATCCCTGCAGTCTGATTGGTCAGTAGAGGACGCTCACTCTGGTTTTATGTAACCTCTGTTCATACATCAGTAAACTACAACTATAAAATGAAAGAGAAAAAAATAACTTCATTCACTGGGCCGTCTGCCGGCAACTTTTAAGGTGGAACGTTAACTTGTAATGTTACTCAATGCATGAGTTGATGACGTGAATCCATCAGCACACCTTAAATTTCACTGTGACAACTTTGACCATCACTTTAGTTTTTATATGACACACACTTTTAGTAATGACTTTAAAAATATAGATTAATTTGGAGTGGGAGTGGGCAGAGGGAACCAGCTCACCTGGCTCTGTTTAGTAATCAAGCATCACGTTTGTTTAATCTGGACACAAACAGAAACTTATGGAGTCTGTAGTCTCCAGTCGATCTTTTGTCTCTTCTTTTAAAGCACTTTCTACCTGTTGGTGTGAGAGATTATTGATCAGCCCCAAACCAAGCACACTCAGTCAGGAGACGTTCACTGTCACTGTAGAGAACCAGGACCTATGATGACAGTAAAAAGAAAACATGACAGTGAAATTAAATGTCTGGATCAGAGACTGACCTGTGGATATGCTCTTCTTCTTGTCCTCTGTCAGTCTGTCTGTCCGGCATCTCTCAGTGTCTCTGCCCCCACAGATGGACCCCGCCCCCCCAACAACCTGATGCTTCACCCGTTATCGGATGCACCGGTCAGTCTACGGCAGCTCAGATATAATCACTTCCTAATGTGAATATTTAGATGAATCCTGCTGATTTTGATGACCTAATTTGTTCCCCCCAAAACTCACCAGAGCTCAGATCTGAACTTGTTCCACCACAGAGTATTGTTTGTTGTACAGGTGAAGCTACAGAGGGATAAATCAGTGTTTCCATGGGTCCATCTGTGTTGATTTTTTGGGGATTTTAAAGTGTAAACTGATCTGTGGTCCGAACAGGACGAGACGAGCGATGAAGCCGAGCAGAACAACAGGAACAGAAGCAGCAACAGTAACAGCGCCACCAAGAGTCTGAGGGAGAGCGACGCCTCCAAGAAGGTACAGGTCTCAGTCACACAGTCACACACTGTGGGAGCGAGTATTCAGACCTCTGTGCCCACTGGGGTGGGGTGGGATGGGGGGTGCGCTCTGTGCCAGGGGCCGTATTCACAAACATTCATACCCTTTTTCCACTGTCACTCTTGGCCGCACCGAGTCACACCATGCTGTGCCAATCTGTGTTTCCATTATCAGTGTAGACGCGCCATGCAATGCCAAGCTGTGCTGGAGATAGCTGGGAGAGAGTTGCTGCCCAAAGCGAAGGAGTTTAGACCCTGCGCAGTAGCCTACACCATTGTGAGCATTTATACCTGTGTGGTGGTGTGTCTGTGTCACTCTGCAGTTACACCTCCAAAACACTAGTCAGCGGCAGAGGTTTCTGTGAAGTGCTGTAAAGAATAGTTGATTTTAAACACACATTAAACACATATTAGACACACATTAAACACATATTAAACACACATTAAACACATATTAAACACACATTAAACACATATTAAATACACATTAAACACACATTAAACACATATTAAATACACATTAAACANCAGAGACAGACAGGAGGTCTGCGTCACTGTGACGTGGAGTTACATCTCTGGGGAGGTGCACGTCAGTTCTACAGCGTAGGGTACGGCGATGATTTGATGCAGGTGTATAAATTCCGTCTCAGCCATGCTTGTTGTTGCTGTGGGTAACAGTATGAGGTCAATATGTCAAAGTTGAAATATCCCAAGTGTCACAATATGAATTTTTAATATCACATAAAATATAATATTGGTATTATTGTGAAAGAGATGACATGGCACACCCCTAGTCAGATGATTGGCAGTTTGGTGTGAATCCTGCAGTGATGCAGGTGCTGCTCAGGACCGTCGTGGTTCAGAGGGAGCTGAGCCGGAAGGCGGAGCATTCGATTTCCTGGTCCATCTCCGTCCCAACCCTCACCTATGGTCATGAGCTCTGGGTAGTGACTGAAAGAATGAGGTCACAGATACAAGCGTGAGTTTCCTCTGTAGGGTGTCTGGGCTCAGCCTTAGAGATAGGGGGAGGAGTCAGACATCTGGAGGGAGCTCAGAGTAGAGCCGCTGCTCCTTAATGTTGAGGTGGTTCAACATCTGATCAGGATCCTCCTGGACGCCTCCTGTTAGAGGTGTTCTGGGCACGTCCCACTGGTAGGAGGCCCCGGGGCAGACCCAGAACACACTGGAGGGATTATATATCTCATCTGGCCTGGGAACACCTTGGGGGGAGGGACGTCTGGGGTGCTTTGCTCAGCCTGCTGGCCCCAGATAAAGGGTTGAAAAGGGACGGGTCCAATCAGATATCTGAAATCAGATCAAATTACATTTGAATAACTGAGCCCTGGAGTCTGGTGGGTTTGGTGATAGTGATTTCGGGGCTGTTTCTGCTTAAACTAAAAGGATTTTACTGTTTAACAAAGAGCTCTGTCTCTACAGGGATCCTTCTATAATGTTGTCAGACACTCAGAATATCGATCTGAGCCTGTCAGTGACAAAAACACACTGTTAGAGGACGTACATTGTCAGTGTCAGGTTGTCAGGAGTCAAGATTGCAAAATACCGAAGTTTCCCTTTAACTAACTTCACTGAAGAACTTCATTATTTCCCAGAAGTTTGTTGTGTTTGAGTCGTTTTCTCTGTTTGTTCTCTGCAGAGAATTAAATTTGATAATGAAATAATTAGATTAATCGTCAGGAAAAATCTGTCCTGTGTTCTCAGCTGGTGATAGTGTGTGTGTGTGTGTGTGTGTGTGTGTCCTGCAGAGGCTGAAGGTTGCAGAGTCTCCAGAAAATGAGCTTCAGGCTCCGAAGGCATCTCTGGAGCAGCAGGTAACAACAGAAAAACTGAATTTAGATCATCAAGTAATGTGAGAGACAATGACACAGTCAGATTATAACCCCCACCGTGATGCGTTCATCTGATCCCGCCTGTCACCAGAGCGTCTGTGTTTGTACCTGATTTTTCACGTCTCACATCAGTGTGATCGTTTCTCTTCAGGAATAAAAACATTTAATGTTTCAGTGGTTTTCTTTTTCTTTCTTCAGTGTCAGTGTGTGTCCGTCTGTTCACTGCTGATACTGATCCGTCTGCTGCTTCACTGAGCTGATCAATAACTTAAATAAGTGTGTGTGTGTGTGTGTGTGTGTGTGTGTGTGTGTGTGCGTGTGTGTGTGTCCAGTCCTGCAGGTCCTCCAGCAGCTCCAGTAAACAGACGGCAGCATCTCCTCCTCTGATCAGCCCCGACCTACAGACCGCCAACAGAGGTACGTGCTCACACACAGAGTATTTGAACTGTTACTGAGGTAAAACATCAGAGGTCGACTGCTGAGACAGAAAGCTCAGCTGGGGGAATCTGTCGTGCTGGTTGCCATGGAAACCGACGCATATACTCTGTTCGTATCTGCAGATGAACTGAAAAGGAGTTTTCTGATTGACTCTAACGGTGAAGTAACATCAGTCTACGAGTTATCAAGTTATCAGTCAGTCGGTAGGTAGGTAAGTAGGTTGATGGGTAGGTAGTTAGGTCAGTAGGTAGGTTGGTCGGTCATTCCGTAGGTAGGTTGGTAAATAGGTAAATAGATCCGTCTGTAGGTAGGTAGGTCAGTAGGTAGGTCGTCACTAGGTAGGTAGGTAGGTCGTCGCTAGGTAGGTCGTATGTATCCACCTACTTACCTACATACTTACCTATCTACCTAACTACTGACCGATCTACTTACCTACTTACCAACCTACCGACTTGTTGGTAGGTAGGTAGGTATGTAGATCGGTCATCGCTAGGTAGGTAGGTCAGTTGGTAGGTAGGTAAGTAGGTAGGTATGTAGGAAGGTAGGTGGATTGGTAGGTAAGTGGATAGGTCAGTAGGTAGGTAAGTAGGTAGGTCGGTCGGTCGGTCATTCCGTTGGTAGGTAGGTAGGTTGGTAAGTAGGTAAATAGATCTGCCTGTAGGTAGGTAGGAAGGAGAGTAGGTAGGTCGTTGATAAGTAAGTTGGTAGGTCAGTAAGTTGGTAGGTAGGTATGTAGATCAGTTGGTTGGCAGGTAAGTAGACTGGCCGGTAGGTAGGTAGGAAGGTAGACAGGTCAGTAAGTATGTAGGTAGGTTGGTCGGTCATTCCATCGGTAGGTAGGTAGGTAGGTAGCTAGCTAGCTAGGTAGGTAGAAAAGAAGATAGGCAGGTTGGTCGATAGGTAGGTGGGTAGGTCAGTACCTACCCACCTACCTACTTACAGACCTAACTACCAACCTACTGACCTATCTACTTACCTACTTACCTACCAACCGACAAATGGACTGACTGACTGATAACTGAAGAATTCATTCACTAATTCTGACCAAACTTGACACAAATGTCTAACAGGATAAAATAATGAAGGTCAAA
>NC_065515.1:2112177-2122906 GCF_006386435.1 Epinephelus moara
TGGACTGGTGGGCGGAGTCATACAACCACGGGGTGGGCTGGCGGGTGGAGTCATACAACCACGGGGTGGGCTGGTGGGCGGAGTCATACAACCACGGGGTGGACTGGTGGGCGGATACATACAACCACGGGGTGGGCTGGTGGGCGGAGTCATACAACCACGGGGTGAACTGGTGGGCGGAGTCATACAACCACGGGGTGGACTGGTGGGCGGAGTCATACAACTGTGTGACAGTAGCTCTAGTTTGATTTTGAAATCCCTAGCTAGCCTAGCTTCATTCAGTATAGGCTCCATGTTTTTGCAATTGGATGATGTCAGAATCACTTTACCTCTACAACACTGATAAATGGAAAAAAAAATACTGAAAAATAAGTCTCATTCATTTCCATATAATTTTTTGTGTCAAATCCTGAGCTGCACGTTAACGACCTCTGATCGACACAGACGTGTTTGAAGATGCTTCACTCAGAGATCCAGATAGATTCGGTCTCGATGTCTTTATTTCGTGGTTTCAAAGCAGTGACACATCATGATATCCACGGGGGAACTTATAATGATGTCACTTTCATTCACAGAAACAACTAAGAAAACGAGCCACTGGAGGTCAAAGTTCAAGTCCAGACCTCAGTGGTGACAGACATCTCACTGGTCTTCATCTAAAATATAAAATCATACATATCCCTCTGTAACATACAGGTTGAGAGAGTGTGCCTCTGCAGCGAACAGGAGAAAATATAATGTGAAGTTAGGGAGAACACTAACCTTCCTCCTCCTCCTCCTCCTCCTCCTCAGACCCATCATGCTGTGCAGTGGTTCCTGGTCAGGAGATGCTGCTGGAGATCTGTAAAGGTCGATCGGGACTTGGACTCAGTATAGTGGGAGGAAGAGACACACAGCTGGTAACACACACACACACACACACACACACACACACACACACACACACACACACGGTGGTGTTTACTGTCATTGTTTTGTGCTGCTTAATAATCTGATGAATTTAACCCCCTGGATTAAACCTGAGGTTCACCAGTGTGGGGTGCAGCCCATGTGTGGCTTAAAAAAAATGAAAGAACCTTAGAATCAATCCTGGGTTTGACAGGAAGCCACTGCAGGGATGTTAGCACTGGTGTAATGCAGTGAGGAGTCTGGCTGCAGCGTTCTGCATCAGCTGCAGGCGAGACAAAGACGACCGGTCGACACCCAGGTACACAGAGCTGCAGCAGTCGAGGCTTGAGGAGATTAATGTGGTGGTTACCGTCTTCAGGTCATCGTGACAGAGGATGGACTTCGGTTTCTTAGCTGGAAATAACAGTAACAATGAAGGAACATGTGACTCAGTGTCACCCAGTGTGGCTCACTGATGTGTTTTAAACAACAACAGAGGAAGAAGAGACATCAAGCTGGAGATACACAGTACAAGTTAGAAGATCCATGTAGTGTTGGGTCGAGTCTGAACATTAGAAGACGAGTATCAAACATCACCAGAGTAAGACTTTATAGATTTCTGTCTGTCTCTCTGTGTCTCAGGACGCCATCGTGATCCATGAGGTTTATGAAGAAGGAGCTGCAGCCAGAGACGGACGCCTGTGGGCCGGAGACCAGATACTCGAGGTACGCTGTCCTGCAGTACTGATGGTAGTACTGTGAATACTCCTGAGTCATCTGTTCTGTACCTCCATTATTACTGTGAACTGTCACTGCTGATACTGTTACTAGGACTATAGACCCTTTCAGGGTCGACGTCACAATGATATCACAGTATTAGCTGTGGGCTACATAGGAGTCTTAAAATCAGAATCAGAGTCGGTTTTATTGCCAAGTAGGTTTTCACATACAAGGAATTTGGCTTGGTGACTCTTGTGGTCTTGTTGTGTTATTGGGAGCCAGAATAGAAGGAGTCATGGCTCAAAACCAGCCGCCACTGCCCGTCAACAAAAAGAAAGACAACTATGGTTAAATGTGATAAGACCAAAGGACTGGACGGAGGCCATCATCAAAAATGCTCACATGTGCAGCGCACACTTCATATCAGGTTAGGGAAAAAGTATTTCCTGTTGTAGGGATGAATAAGGTTATGTGTATTAAGGGTTATCATGTCCACCTCATCAGAAACTGGGGAGGGATTAAGAGGAATATTGGATTTCTCTGGAACGCTAACTTTTTAGCACATTAGCTAACGTTAGCTTCCATAGCAAAACAAACAAGTGTGGTCCTCCTTTGTAAGATTGGCTTCCTGTGACATCATCCATCCACTGAGTGAGAGCATACGGGTCGGCCAGTCTGGTCCCGTTGGTCAGTGTTTACTTATTCAAGTAACACTGGCGGTCCCGGAGAGTGAGTGACCTGACATGGTGCGTTGGTAAATTCAGTCTGACGCTCTACACTAAAATGAGAGCCCTGTTGGTGGAAGAAACGGAGCGTTATATTTCTACATGAATGAACCAACGGTTAAGTTAATCACACATTCACTCCGCTCGGCGCTCTGCTGCTCCGTCTCCACAGACAGAGTGTCCAGAGTGCGCTCTGCCACTCTGAGAGTGCGCTGCTCTGGATAACCCAACGCTACATTCAGACAGCGCTCCCAATTTATCAACGCTCCAGTTTGTGTCAGAGTGCGCTCCCACACTCACAATGAGTGTTTCTGAACGCACCACTCACATCATCTTCCTCCATCGTCTAAAACAAGACAACACAACTTGTAAGCCAGCGCTAGCTAATGTCTGTGGAGAACTGTTTTGCCTCCAGCTAAGCCCCGCCCACCAACAAACATCATACTGTTCACTAACAGTAAAAGAGTGTATGATCTTTATTGCACAACAGCACTGCAGTTAAACTACTCTGTTCCTCAGTACGACTGTTCACTGTTGTTTTAATATTCAGTTGATGCTCAGCAGTAAATCTGGACACTACAGGTACTAAGACTGTTGCTCATTAACCTACTAATATTAATGTTAGCACTAACAGTACTGATGATACTCTAACTGCAGTATTTTGATAGATGGATGGTAAAACGATGATTTTCTGCTTTAAAATCAGTCGATTAAATCACAGACTGATCAATGTCTCCCTCTGCTGGACGAACACTGATTTACTCAAGTACTGCACTTTATTACAATTTTAAGTTTGTTGTACTTTGAGTATTTCCATTTTATTGTTGTACTTTTTACTGCGCTGCATTTATCACAGTTTGCATTTATGACAGTTTGCGTTTGTCAGACAGTTTCAGCTTCTTCACAGATTCAGATTATTTGATACAAAATATAATCAATAATAAATGATGTATTGTTATAGATGAAACTACACAGAGTCATTAAAATGAGCTCCACCTTTACCAGCTGCAACATGAAACTGATCAACACATAAATGCATCAGTAATTATAAAACATTAACCAGTGGTTTGAGCCCAGAGGACTGAAACTCTACAGTTTTTGTGAGATTTTTTTCTTCCTCAGAAATGTTTCCACAAAGTCCTGTGAGACGTTACATCACAGACGCTTGAGGTTTTCACCAATCCTGTGTGCATGTAATGGCTTGTAAGGGAGTATTTCCACTCTCCAGGTGAACGGGGTGGACCTCCGCGGGGCGTCACACGAGGAAGCCATCGCTGCCCTGCGTCAGACGCCGGCGAAGGTTCGTCTGATGGTGCTGAGGGACGAGGCTCAGTACAGAGACGAAGAGAACCTGGACGTCTTTAAGGTGGAACTGCAGAAGAGGAGCGGCAGAGGGCTGGGACTCAGCATCGTCGGGAAGAGGTCTGCCTTAAAACACACACTCGTACACATCTTCACAATACCATGTGTTGTTTGTTAAAATCATTCACTTGTACATTTACAAACAAGTTCTGTACTTTGGTGCAGTTTTGAATGACTTCAGTACCTCCATCATTTTCTGTCTTTATACTTTGACTCCGCAACAATTTGTGAGCGGATTTTGTACAAAATGGATCATTTTGCATAACAAGTACTTTTACTCTTTGTGCTTTATGTGATGATGTCAACACTTTTACTGTGTGTGTGTGTGTGTGTGTGTGTGTGTGTGTTAGGAGTGGCAGTGGTGTGTTTATCTCTGAGGTGGTCAGAGGGGGCGCCGCTGAGCTGGACGGTCGTCTGATGCAGGGAGATCAGATCCTGTCGGTCAACGGAGAAGACACGAGACACGCCTCCCAGGAAACCGTTGCTGCCATACTGAAGGTAAAACACACACCTTTACAGCACGTTCTAGGGGGGCGGAGCAGTTGTTAAATTCTGGGCTGATACAGATGTTTTGTCACTGTTGTTGTTTATTTTGTTTTTGTTGTTATTTATTCCCCCTCTTTGCCATGGAAACAAAAAAAAATCTTGTTATAAAAAATAACTGAGCTGTTTTAAAGAACAGTTGAACGGCTCTATAATCTGTCCATCGTGCTGTGTAGACATGAAGAAGGCTCATGACCGCGTCCTTCGGGGGTCTTGTTTGGGGTACTGCGGGAGTACAGGGTACCGGGGTCGCTGCTACAGTTTAGGGACCTCAGAATTGCATCTCTGCTTTTCACAGATGATGTGGTTCTGTTGGCTTCATCACACTGTGACCTCCAGCATGACCTGGGGCAGTTTGCAGCCGAGTGTGAAGCGGTCAGCATGAGAGTCAGCACCTCCAAATCTGAGGTCATAGTTCTCTGCTGGAAACTGGAGGAGTGCCCCCTCTGGGTTGGGAGATTTGCTGACAGGCCGGTGGATGGAGAATATCAGCAGATAACGATGTGCAGCCGATAAATCGGTGCATCTGGAATACAATCTGATAAACTGAACCTCTTTATGGTCTTTACCGTGTGTTTGTACACAAACCTGAAACTAAAGCAAGTGTGTAAGCTCTGTAATGTGTGTGTGTGTCCTGCAGTGTGCTCGGGGTCCGGTCCTGTTGGAACTCGGACGACTCAAAGCTGCATCCTGGATCTCATCCAGACGCAACTCACAAGGAAGCCAGGTGTGTGTGTGTGTGTGTGTGTGTGTGTGTGTGTGTGTCTTTGTGAGAACCAGTTTGATTTTAAACCTTGAGCGTACGACCATGTTGTTTGGTCCTCACCTCTTTATGGAGCTGTTTGAGGGTTCAGATTCAGTTTTAAGTCCAGTTCAGACCAAAGACTCACAACGAGAAACAAACAACTACTGTCAACGCTCCGTTCTGTAACGTTGTAAAAATCTGCTGGTTCACAGGAAGTGACCGCCATGAGACGGCGTATCATCTCTAGTCAACGACTCTCTGTGCTTCGTTCTGATTTGCAGCTTTTCAGACTTATTTTGTGGCTGAATATAATTTGTAGCTTCTTAAAATCTGAATGAGGATAGTGATAGTGAGATACTGGCTACAGTGATGAAACAAAACCAGCATCAGATGGACTGTATTCATAATCAATACGCCACAATAATATAAATAACCAGCGCCAACACGCCGTCTGCAGTCATTAGCTGATTGGCTGTTGAAACACAAACAGAAACAGAATACGTGCTTTAAAACCAGCCACCTGTAATTTGACCAGCTGAGTGTCAGGTGACACCATCAGCTGGCTTCCCTAAAGTTTTCCTTTAGGAACATAATTTGCAGCTGACATCAGGTAATAAATCACAATATATAATGCTATATATTTTATCGCAACACGTTAAAAGTCGCAGTAATATCGTATCGTAGAGCCTCTGGTGATTCCCACTGTAAACATGCCAGAGTCAACAAGAACTCGTGCGCACAAATGTTTTTATAATCAGATACTATGACGCAGAAAATGACAAAACAAACAAGCTGTTTATTTGTAAACAGACGACATCAACAAATAAACAGAACGTGTTTCTGTCTTTGTCTCAGATGAGTCATGTGAGCGGGAACAGCTCAGGTGTTGTGGCTCCGCCCCTCAAACACGCCTCAACATCATGTGACGCCGTGACCTCAGACCTCCCAACCTCCACCAGCCCCGCGCCCCTCAACAACAACAACACCAAGTCCAGCAGTGACATCACTTCCTCCTCTAACAGCACAGGTTGAGTCAACTTCCTGCATGTTTGAGCTCATCAGGAGCTGTTGTATATGAAGAGTTCTGCACTTCCTGTTTGGATTTAAGAGTTTCTTTAACTGTTTAAAAAAAAGCTGAGACGTTACTACAGATCATTAAAGCCTGAGTTTGTGTGTTGAAGTGTTCAGTTACTGTGTGTGTGTGTGTGTGTGTGTGTGTGTGTGTGTGTGTGTGTGTGTGTGTGTGTGTGGTAGCAGCGCTGTAGGTGTTAAAGGGTTGAGTCCAGAGGTGAGGTCAGTTAATGGATTATTACGGGTTTCTAAATAGTTAATAGTGTTAAAGGGTTAAAATAAAAGTATACCAGATTGAATTTTCATGTCAGTTGAGGCCACATGAAGGTTTAACCCTAACCCTCCTCAGTCATTAGTTCAAGGTCCACACAGTTTCATACATTCAGCGTCATACCTGCGTTTGACCATGTTGTCAAGCTAGTCACTCACTCTATGGCAGGAAACGGCCCTTCAAAATAAAAGCTCTGTGCCTTCAGAATGAACCCATGACCCACTTTTGGACCGTGACCCATCAGTTGGGAACCACTGCTTTAAGGTCTTTTAATTTGGTTTTAAAAGTTTAATTATTGGATTAATTCATCAATTCATTTTCTAATAAGTTTTCCGTGTGTTTTAAGAGGTCAGAAAAAAACTTTCTTTAAGGTGCAGCTTCACCAAAATGTCAGTGTTGCATGTTTTTTCATGGCATTACAGACCATAATATTATATAATGTAATATGATATAAGATGTGATGTTTATAGACACACTTCAGTTTTAATCTCTGGCTGGTTAAATGTTATTTTTTCTCTTTTTCTTTTTGTGTGTGTGTGTGTGTGTGTGTGTGTGTGTGTGTGTGCAGGCGTCGATGCTGGCATCCGTACAGTGGAGATCATGAGGGTAAATGTAACCGTATATATGTAACAGAGAGCACACACTAGGTCTCATTCATGAAACGTGAGGAGAATGATTTTGTGTGTAAACTGTTGTCAGAAGGAAATTTACGTATATTTCAGCATTCATCAACATGTTAGTAGCTCCGATCTTTTTCGTAGATACTAACAAAATCTACACCTGATTCTGACTGCTCGTCGTGCTCGTGTTTTAATAAGGAATGCACACAAATGTCGCTTTTCATGATTTCAAATTACAGTACGCAGATGTCTTTGAAACACATGAGTTCAACATGACAATAGATCAGTCATAAAACACATTTAGATAAATTAGTTGGCATTTAACAGATTTAAGCTTCAGATTAAGTTTCTTAAGAACATTAATGAGTTATTTAAATCGGCTTATCACATGTGTTGTCTACATTTCTGACATCCCGTCGATCCAGTCATGAGAGAGAACTCCACAGGTGCATCTTCCATTTGAGTGGTGAGACTGTGAGACCCACGTTACTGACCAATCAGTGAGCTGTCAGTGATGATGTCAGAACGCAGAGATTTAACACTTATATATAATATAACACGTACATCACCTTCTGAGTTTGACTGACTGCTCCAGTGGAGGTGTGTCGTGGTCTCATCTGACAGAGAGGTCTCTGTGATGATGTAAGCAATGTGCTCGTCTGCAGCTGTGACTGGGCGGAGCCTCCTCCTGTAGCTGTTGTGGGTTTTGTGTGTGTACTTTCATATCGAACCATTTTTATTTAACTTATTGGATGGTTCTTTCAACAGAGGACCCAGAGTTATTTGGCACCTGTTACCTCCTTCCAGGCCTTTGATGTACCTGTCCCTGTCACACCCCTAATACTAAAAAAAAAAAAAAGCCTATAAAATATTTTTCCTCAATTACACTTCACACGGGTCGACAGGATGCACCTGTCCACAGTAATTATCACCTCTATTAGTGTCACTGGATATTCATGGGCGGGGCTGTATGCTAATTGCTGACTAGCGCTGTCAGTTTACAATTGATTGACATCCATGAACTTACACACGTGTCTACGATCAAATCCAAGTTTCCGGTGGCGTTCATGAGGGTAAATGAGACCCTAAAAAAGAGGCTGGATCATGGGGAGTACCACCAGTTGGTCCAGGAGCTTCTCCTCCATCATGGAGTTAAGAACCATTCAGTAGGAAGTTAGAAAATGAGGCCTCCTTTTCTCTCAGGCGTCCCCTGAAGAGAGTCTTCACTATAACGTCTTTGTTTCCTCCATCTGTCCCCCCTCAGGGTGTCAGTGACTCCCTCGGGGTGAGTATAGCCGGAGGGAAGGGCAGCCCGCTGGGTGACATCCCCATCTTCATCGCCATGATTCAGGCCAATGGAGTCGCTGCCAAGACGCACCGACTCAAGGTAGATTAAGGTCCCGTCTACACGTGTGCAGATATTTTTAATAAAACAGATATTTTCTTGTTTTTGGGGGAGAGTTACTGCCTCGCAAGGGAGTTCAAGTATCTCAGGGTTTTGTTCACGAGTGAGGGTAGAATGGAGCGTGAGATGGATTGGCGGTTTTGTGCGGCTTTTGCAGTGATGTGGGCGCTGTGCCGGACCATCATGGTTCAGAGGGAGCTGAGCCAGGAAGCAGAGCATTCGATTTCCTGGTCCACCTTCGTCCCAACCCTCACCTATGGTCATGAGCTCTGGGTAGTGACTGAAACAATGAGGTCACAGATACAAGCGTCTGAAATGAGTTTCCTCTGTAGGGTGTCTGGGCTCAGTCTTAGAGATAGGGGGAGGAGTCAGACATCTGGAGGGAGCTCGGAGTAGAGCCGCTGCTCCTTCATGTTGAGGTGGTTCAACATCTGATCAGGATCCTCCTGGGCGCCTCCTGTTAGAGGTGTTCTGTGCACGTCCACTGGTAGGAGGCCCCGGGGCAGACCCAGAACACACTGGAGGGGTTATATATCTCATCTGGCCTGGGAACACCTCGGGGTCCTCCAGGAGGAGCTGGAAATTGTTGCTGAGGAGAGGGATGTCTGGAGTGCTTTGCTTGGCCTACTGCCTCTTTGACCCGGCCCTGGATGAAAGTGGATGGATGGATATTTTCTTCTACTTTTTGTCTGATGCAAACAGTCTTAGGTCACTAAAACAGAGATTTTTGAAAATGCATTTAAAGGTGCAGAGTACTGGACGTGTAAAACGAACATCACAACGATGATCTCCGTAATTCTTGCATGTCAGTGATTTGTGTAATGAGCATGCTCCAGAAACAACAACAATGGCGGACTAATGTTTGTAATGTTTTGACAGGACTTCTTGGTCTAAAGAATCCTTCACATGTAACCTCAGCACTACAGCACCACCTCACGGACGAACAGAGGTGTATGCTGCACCCAGTGTTATCTGGTCCGCCAGAAACAGCGGTTTTGGATCTGACCCGTTCGAACCAACAGATGGTCGGACAATTTCCAGACTAGGATTGTTTTTGATGAGGAGTGGAAGGAAAACTGTTGCATGTCCAGAGCATCACTCGTACCACCTCGGTCATTATATCGAAGGGGAATCAACAGTGATGAGATCTCTAGGCGTCGTTTTGAAAACGATAATTATAGGCTGTGCCCTTTATTTGCAACAAGAGGAGACTGCAGAGGACAGCTGACACAGGCCAGTGTTTAGAGTCGTTTTTGAGTTGCAGAGTGTACAGATGTTTTTCAAACAAAAGCAGTATTTACAGAGGTGTTTTTTAAAAATGGAGTGGGAAAATATCTGTCTTTAAAAATGTCTGTGTTCGTGTAGACGTGTGTTTTCAGACTGTTATAATGATCCATCCTGTGTGGGATTACATGACACCCAATGACACCACGGATGAAATAAGAATGTGTGTGTGTGTGTGTGTGTGTGTGTGTGTGTGTTCAGGTGGGTGACAGGATCGTCAGTATTAACAGTCAGTCTGTGGACGGTCTGTCACACAGCGAGGTCGTCACCATGCTGAAGAACAGCTATGGAAACATCAGCCTGCAGGTAACACTGACGCCACTGTGTTCTCACTGCCTCTGCTGTGTGTGTGCTGCTGTGTGTGTGTGTGTGTGTGTGTGTGTTATCATTGTGGTCCAGCAGGTTGACTGTTGTGTGTGTGATAGCAACAGAACTAATGAAGCTCCTTCAGCCTGCAGCACAGAGACTCTGATAACACAGACTGAGTTTATATCTGGCTGTTTGTCCAAAGGCTCTGAGACAGGTCTGTCTGTCTGTCTGTCTGTCTGTCTGTCTGTCTGTCTGTCTGTCTGTCACACAGGCAGGTGTTTTACCTGGCTCTCTGCTTTACTTTGCTAACTTCTGTTTGTTAAGTCCAGTTCAGACCAAAGATTGTTGACGAGACAAAAACAGTTTCAGAACGCCACAGAGAAAAGTGTCAGCGGTGTGAACTGGCCGGTCTGAGCTTGACTCAAGCCGGCTGATGGTGTCACCTGACACTCAGCTGGTCAAATGGCCGGCAGCTGGTTTTAAAGGACATCGCCTGTTTCAACAGCCAATCAGCTTGTAGTGAAGTCCGCTGGTCAAGTCAAAATGACCACAGACGGTGCTCCATCCCCACTGAGCCCTCTGTTTCTGTCCTCACGATGTGCCGGTGTCAGATTGTGGATTGCCGCTGTATGTGTGGCTGGTTATTTATATTATTGTGGCGTATTGATTATGAATACAGTCCATCTGATGCTGGTTTTGTTTCATCACTGTAGCCAGTATCTCACTATCACTATCCTCATTCAGATTTTAAGAAGCTACAAATTATATTCAGCCACAAAATAAGTC
>NC_065515.1:2123079-2135687 GCF_006386435.1 Epinephelus moara
TCTCATGGTGGTCACTTCCTGTCAACGTTACAGATCAGAAGCACAGAGAGTTGTTGACTAGAGATGATACGCCATCTCATGGTGGTCACTTCCTGTCAACGTTACAGATCAGAAGCACAGAGAGTTGTTGACTAGAAATGATACGCCGTCTCATGGTGGTCACTTCCTGTCAACCAGCAGCTTTTTACAATGTTGCAGAACGGAGCGTTGACAGTAGTTGTTTGTTTCAGCTCATCTCATCGTGACTCTTTGGTCTGAGCTGGACTTTAGTTTTGCTGATAAAGTTGTTCCATCAGTGATGACATAGTTGAATTTGTGAGCGACAGATTAAACACAGATTTCTGAGGCTCAGATTATTCTGCGTCTCCGTGAAGGGTCGGCATGATTTAAATCTGTCATGATGTGAAAGTTTTAGGAAATGAACAGTAAATCTGAGGGCTGTACCACGAAGTGAGATCAGTGGCTCAGTGACGTATGTTGAGTCTAAAGCCAGAGTTTTCTGTCCTGCTAAGGTGGTACTTTTTAACTTGGCTAAATCGCCATGGTAACTGATGCAGCAGACCTAACCTGGTCAGTGTTTAACACTTTTTTCATTTATTATTTGTGTTTTAAACATATTTAGAAACATATTGACGTTCTGTAAGGAAAAGATAATTAGATTGATGTTCATACTGCAGTAGTTTAATAAAACACTTCCATAAAGCAGTTTGACCTGTGAGAGAGATTAAAAACAGGAAAGTCTGTAGTCTGTTGAGCAGATTCAGATAGAAGACGTTTGTCCTCCAGTAATTAAACTGAGTAAAGCATATATTACCATTGACCTGAGCTGTAGTGGTGTAATTTTGCTGTAAACACAACAACATGGCAACAAAACAACACAAACTACATTGTACTGCTGAAGAAGAGATGCTTCTGAATCATTTCCTGTGGACATAGAGGCCTGAAATGTATTTGTTTTTAACCATGTGTTCTCTCAGACAACTGGTTGTGTTGCAAATGAACTGTTCACATACTTGCCTTTGTACTAACTGTGTTCCTGGAGTATCCACTAGAGGGCACACTGAGAACTCTGACAGATTTGCATGATGTCAACAATAAACACAGCGACACCAGCAGATGTGACGACACTCATGAGGTTACTAGTTAGTTCTCAGATCACTGCAGAAGACGCAACAGCAGCACCATCGTAGATGGAACATAAGATCCCTGCATGTTTGTTTCTCACACTGCCTCCACCACCCTTTGTGTGTGTACTGCAGAAGAGTAGTGTTCATTTCGTGCACAACCAACGCTCAGAGCAGGCGCAAGGGAGCCATCATGTGCACACGAACACATAGTTAAAAGCTGGATCCTGTGTACAGCACACGCTCAGTCTGACTCCTACAATCAGAGGAGGTTCCCTTTAAATTTCATAAATTCAGTTCAGTTAAATCAGCTGATATGCTGTGTGTGTGTGTGTGTGTGTGTGTGTGTGTGTGTGTGTGTGTGTGTGCGCGTGCGTGTGTGCATCAGGTGGTAGCGGACACCAACATCAGTGCCATCGCCACTCAGGTGGAGAGTTTGTCCAGCAGCTCCAGTCTGTCAGCCAACACTGACACACACACAGTGGAGCCAGAGTGAGTACACACACACACACACACACACACACACACACATAACGACAGGTGTATCTGACCCCCCTCCTCCTCGTCCTCAGGGGCCCGCAGCCCCGCAGCATCAGTCTGGAGAAAGGCTCCGAGGGACTTGGCTTCAGCATCGTGGGAGGATTCGGCAGTCCACATGGAGACCTGCCTATCTACGTCAAGACCGTCTTCAGCAAGGTCAGAGCCAGGCTAGCTGTTTGCACCTGATTTAAGTCTTTATGCTAAGCTAAGCTAACCAGGTCTGGACTTTACACAGACATGAGCCTGATATCCATATGAGCACTCTCACAGAAAGAGTCTGAACAGAAAGTTCCTCCTCACTTCTCAGTGACCAGTGTTAACCAGTCATTTACTAAAACAGGCTGGATCTAGGAGAAAAAAAAACTTAAGTAAAGTGTAAATCGGTTGCTAGGAAACATCTGTAGCATCATTCCAAACACACAGGCTGTGTCTGAAATCATTCACTCATTCACTCCTGTAGAGCACTACACACTGAGCTCATCTGCAACATGAAAAAACACTCAGGTCATTTTCTCGGCGCCGTTAATGATGTCATTGCTGTCATACAATTGACCTATGGCTAAGCCACGCCCCCTCCACTCACTCGGACAAACTATCAACATTCAGTGACCGGCGCTATGGCAGGTGTCACAGTACACGGCATTTCACAGGAGGCAACTGATGATTTTTGGGGACATAACGATCAGATGTCATTGAGAAGTAACCAAAAGGGCCTAAACTACGCATTGGAGGGATATATTCATCATTTTATTGTTGAGAAGGTCGATGAAAAGCTTAAATTACAAGCCAAAATTTACAGGTCACAGTGTACGCTTGTGAACCGCATCTGGTTGCCGTCACCATCAAAGACAACAAGTTAAAGTGCCACTGAAGTTAAGGTTTTTGGCTCAGAATATGAGAAAAGGATAACGGCCTTTTTACCATCTTTACCAAGAGTGTCTCTCCGTTAGTTTGGTGCTACAGTATTTACACTGAATCATTCAGCATAACGTTTGCCAACCTTTGTTATCTCTGCCATTACAGATAAGTTAATGAAGCTAAGCTCCAGAAGTTAACGTTAGCTTAACTAGAGCCCTTTGGACAACAGCTAACAATGATGTACGATCACCAAAGTACAAAACTAGAACAAAATAGGCTAATGAACTCCCAGCAAACAAGGTGACATGATGAACAACGCAGCTAGGAGCTAACGTTAGGCTAACTTTAGCTAACGTTAGCTAGAGATGTTAAAGATAACTTTATATTTCTTTCCAGCAAAGTGACAATATGTTGCCTCAAACACAATGTTGACTTACCTTAGAACAGATGTAGACATCATTGTTAATCTTATTCACGTTGAGTTGATGTTGTGGTCTAACGTTACCACACAACTTTATCCAAAGGAGACACTTTTCTCGGTTGAGATGTGGTTTAAAGTGTAAAAAATACACCTGGTCGCCCAGCCTCTCAGGATACCTTGTGTCAGAGTTGCATGTACCCCATGCACACCGTTTGACCATTTTTAAACTTCAAATCTCAGAAAAAGCTCATAAAACCGAACAAAACTGACTTTCTGTAATGCATTTCAATGGACGTCCAGACAGAGAATGTCCCAGTGTATGGGAATGGCTATACGCACTGTGATTGGCTCATCGCTATTGAGGGCGGGACTTAGCCATAGGTCAATTAAAACATGTCATCATGACATCAATGTCGGCTGATTAACCATCCATAACAAATTCTGGTAGCAGTGACCCATCTCGCTAACGTTAGCTAGCATTGTTAGCCCTCTTCTGCACAGTAACTGTGAAGAACTAAAGAGGATCAGTTTCTGATTTATTTTGATCTCAGGCCGTCACTTTCAGTCCGTAGTTTTACAACATGAAGTTTAGCATAATCGGAGCTGTGATCATAACTTTTGTTCTTGATGAATGTTGATGGCTGAGCTAAACAGATTGGAGAGTGGACTCAGATGGCGTGTGTTTCAGGGTGCGGCGGCAGTGGACGGGCGTCTGAAGCGAGGCGACCAGATCCTGTCGGTGAACGGAGAGAGTCTGCAGGGAGCGACGCACGAGCAGGCGGTCGCCATCCTGAAGAAACAGAGAGGAACCGTCACACTGGATGTCCTGTCATAACACACACACACCTGCATGCACACACACACACACACACACACACACACACATGAACAGACGCTCCTGTGACTTCACACACTTTGACTCTTGGACTACAAATCATCGTGAACTTCCCAACATGCAAAAAAAAGAAAGAAAAAGAAACAGCATCAGACGGTGCGCGCACACACACACACACACACACACATCCTGTGGGGTGAAACCAGTATACACTGATGCCAGTGAAACTCTTCGCAGCATGGCCACTTTAATATCTGAAGCAGAGTTTCTCAACCCAGGGGGCGGGGCTTCAGGTGAGCTCACCTGATACATAGCTGTGGTCGTGATAAAATCTGATGGATTAATATTTGTTTAAATCTGAGGATGATGATTAAGGATGAAGATCTTGACTGCTCAGCTGATTGTGGTATCTCAACAACTACTGGACGTATAAAGTGCTGCAGGAATGAGTTAGAATTTTAGCACTTCCTGTTCCCTCGTCAGTGGGTTTTTTGAGATTGTGTTTTTGGTTGGATGTCTGAAATAAGGTCTGTGGTTAACACAAGCTGAAGAGACTTTTAATTCTATGACATAAAATACATCAGTAACACCCCACTCAGTAATTTAGAAGATTTTATGTGTCTCAAAAAAGGCGATAGCTAAGAAGTGGCTAAACAAGTCTATAAAACGTCATCATGTCGAGCGCAGCTTTCCAGCCTCGTTGTGGAGGCAACGTTTTAGTCATGTGACCCTGGTGTAGCTCGCTTGAACCCAAACGTTTGATTTTTATTTCAGGTTATGGTGTTTGTTAGTGGAGATCATCACACTGAACAAAACCTGTATCATAAACGTTTGTTTGTCACAGAGTTTTTTTTCTGCAAATATTCAAAATCTAATGGAAAAATCACGTTGACATTTTGACGAGGGAACCGGGGCGACGCTAACTTCCACATCAGCCAATAAAAAAACACATCATCCCTGCTGCAGCTCATATTTTTGCTCCCCAGATGATGGTTTTTAAATATTTTGAAAAACCCTCTGACCTTTCCCCGTACACAAGACACAAATCCAATGTGCATATTGTGGTAAAATTTCCTCTGGACATTCGTCTTCTTGTCTCTTTTTGTCTCGTCACAGTTGTGAAGTATTTTCAGAATATTCTATTTTTAGTGAAGAATTGCAGCACAATGGGAGGAACCTCTCTGTCTGTCTCTACTCTCTCCCCGTGTCTTATATTTGGCTTCACGGCTGACGGGGCTGAGCTGTCCTCCCCTCTGTCTGTGAGCAGTCCACATCCCCTTCATCATCATCATCATCATCCCCTTCATCATCATCATCATCCACCTGAGTATTACTATCTGACCTGTCTCAGTTATGTAATGATACTGTGCGCCCTGCTTCTGTCTTGGATGGATGAATGTGTTCCGCAGGTAACGCCACGTTTCCTTCTCTGCTTCTTGGCTTAGGTTTACTCTCTAAAGGCTTTGACAGATGTGAAATTAGAATTAACGTGCTCTATTTGTATGCCTTCGCACACCAGTAAAGTTTGACCTCTGATCTCCGAAATCCAATCAGTTCATTGTTTGGTCCAAGTGAACATTTGTGCCAAATTTGAAGAAGTTCCCACACGGTGTTCTTAAGATATCGCATTTATGAAAATGAGACAGACAAGGTACACAGTGACCTTGACCTTTGACCTATGACCTCCAAAAATGAATCAGTTAATCGTTGAGTCCAAGTGGACGTTGGAGCCAAATATCCAAAAATTCCCTCAAGGTGTTTTTCAGATTCCATGTTCACAAGAATCAAATAGATGCAAGGTCACAGTGACCTCTGACCATTAAAGTCTGATCAGTTCATCGTTGAGTCCAAGTGGACATTTGTGCCAAATCTGAAGAAAGTCCCTTGAGGCATTTTTGAGATATCGTGTTCATAAGGATGGGATGAACAGATGTACAGCTGTTCATATGTAGGTACGTACGGACCCAAAAACATAATGCTTTCGACCACAGCTGTCACCAGCAAAGAATGCAGATGTTTTTTTAAATGTTTCGGAGTCAGTGTGCAAATGTGATTGACATAACGTGAGGTCATATTTATTTTTAAACATGCGAAAATTCTGGATGAAAAAAAAGGTGTGCTGTGGCCTGAACAGTAGGAATAAAACTAATTTTCAACTCATGTCTTCACCCCAGTTTTTGCTGCCTGGAACCAACTCACAACTTCCCATTGACTTTCAGTCTAATGTTTATTATGTTCACAGGCTTCGTTAAATAATGCTAATGTTAGCTAATTGGCACTAAACACAAAAAGGAGAACATTAGATTTGCAGGTATTTGTTCAAAAAGTAAATTATTTGGACACATTATTGTGGTGACCTTATAAAAACTTATCAAAGTTTTTAGAGTCAAAACATTTAATCAAAGAATTGATTAGTTGAAATAAATAAAACGTAAACATTTGGTGGTTATTGGTGATCATAGGTTTTTGATAATCTACAGCTGTAGCTGGAGGCGTTATATTTTCAGGTTGTCCGTCTGTCCCATTCTTGTGAACATGACATCCCGAGTGCGTCTTCAGGGAATTGCTTCAAATTTGGCACAAACGTCCACTTGGACTCAACAATGAACTGATTAGATTTCGGGGGTCATAGGTCAAAGGTTGTTGCAGTTGTGACTTCATCTGTTGCATTCTGGTCATTGCGATATCCCAATAATGCCTTGAGGGAATTTCTTCAGATTTGGCACAAATGTCCACTTGGACTCAGCGATGAACTGATCAGATTTTGGGGGTTGTATGTCAAAGGTCGAGGCAGTTGTGACCTCATTTGTTGCATTTTTGTCATTGCGATATCCCAATAATGCCCTGAGGGAATTTCTTCAGATTTGGCACAAACGTCCTCTTGGACTCAGCGGTCCAAGTCATAGGTCTTGGTCGTAGGTCACTGTGACCTTGCATCCGTTTGATTCTTGTCAGCGCAATATCTCAAGAACACCTAGAGGAAAATTTCGGAAATTTGGCTCAAACGTTCTCTTGGACTCAAAGATAAACTGATCAGAATTTTGTCATCGAAGGTCAAAGGTTACAATTAGTCGTAGCCCTTAAATTAAGTACAGTTTAGCTTGTGAGGAATGTGAATATCTGAACTAAATTTAGAGGCACTCCATCAGTTGTTGAGATACTTGAACCACAACCGTCGACCTCACAGTGACACGAGGATCGCTAAAGTCAGCAGGATTCATCATCTGGGGAACATGAATGTCAAAATGTCAGATCTGTCCAACAGTTGTCAACGTGTTTCATATTCCTGCTGGTGTGGCAGAAATAGAGATATCTGACAGAGTAAACGTGTCTTCACGAACCAGAAGAGGTTGAGAAACTCTGTTACTAGACAAACTATCGATTCAGAATATCATCTAAAAACAATCAATATGGAGTCATGAAGGCGTGACGTTTAAATCCAGCCTGCACTAGTTAATACAGTCGGACACACACAGACAGCACAGAGGTTTGTTTTCATGTTTATAATCCAGAGGAACAAAAGGGAAGTGTTGTTGGTGAAAAGATGTGTTCTCTGACACTGCTGCTTACGTTAGCTTAGCATCTTCGCTGTGGTAAAAGGCTGGTTAGCTGTTAGCCACCGTGTAGCAGTTACTATAAACGTGAAAACCACCAGAGAGGTGAGTGTGTAAACTGTAACACAACTGATCGTTTCAGACCTCATCGACATCTGGTTTTTATTCTCCATTAAAGAAACAGCTGTTACGTATAAACAGCTGGTCATCAAAAAGGGACTTTTCATTTTTAAATTGGCACTAAATTTTGGCCATTTTCAAACACTGAATTAGCAACAGCGTTTTAAATTTTTATTTTTCTCGTATGTTGTGGGCTCACTAATGGTAAATTGAATTTCAGTTTGATTAAATTATTTCTTTGTAATATCGGCAGTCACAAAAACGTAGAATTAGGAAAAGGTAGGAAAGTCCACTTGTGGTCATCGTGGCGTGGATCCACATCCCTTATGGTGATTGTTTTCAGTCTTTACTTTAAAAAAAAAAAAAAAAAGAACAACTAGGTGTTTACTGGTGTTTATTTGAAGATAAAATCAGTGAAGGCTTGTTCTAGTTTGAACTTTGGACAATGGGAAAAAGTTGGAATAAACCATCAATAACACAAATCTGGCTAAAAACTAGTTTTGAGTACGTTCTGATCTGATCTGATCTCAGTCCCTGCACTGTGTCACAATCACAAGAATACAACCACAAATTTAGCCAATCCCTGTGACTTCTGTGTGACTTTACAATTTTGTCCAATCGCTGCAACTTTACCAAAAATTTGACTATTTAAAATGGGTAAAATCTCACAAGCACAGTGGCAGAGCTAACTGTTAGCATCACACGGCTAATGTTACCCAACGGTTATTAATGTGAGTCGAGTCAAGTCGAGCTGTTTCGGTGTCGGATGTTTTACCAATGCTGCGAGGCCTCTGCCCGAGCGTCAAAATATAACGAGTAGGGATAACATCATATATTACTCTGTTAGCTTGTGCTAACCGGGAAGAGAAAACAGGAGGAGGCTCTCACAGGGACGGCCCTTCAGGACGGTCCTTTTTGCAATTTCATTGTGGAAAAAAAAAAAAAGGGTACAAACATAGCAACATGCGTCACAATTTTTTCAGAGGAGCTGCTGTGAAATCAGACATTTCAGGAGGTGAGAATCTGAAAGAGCCTGCAAACTCCTGGAGGGACGATTAATGGAAGTCAGAATGTGTAGAAACTGAAAACAATGAGCCATAAATAAACATAAAACAAACAACACTAAAATGTTTCTTCAGCATAGAAAAACTTGGTTTTCTGTAGTTACTTTTAATACAAATGTTTCCTGAAGTTTATCTTCGAATTTTTAGGGACTGTTCGTCATCATATGTGACAAATGCTTCCATCAGAAAAATGAAAATAAACAAATAACAGAATCAGAGCTTAAAATACTGATATTTCATCCAAATCACTTTATTTACGTCTCATTTCAAATTTGGCCAAAAATAAATCGTTTGCAGGACAAGAGTGAAAAACTGAGACTTTTTTCATCTCCAGGATTTCATCTTCAACTTTTAACTTTCAAACATCAAAGGTTGAGTTTTAAAAGTCTAATAAGTCATTAATGGTGGAGGGAGGGTCGAGCGTTTTCCTCCAGTCACTCAGGGAGGCTCAAGGAAAAATATTTGGAGCTTTGGGGAGGATCAAAATATAAAAACCAAACAAAAGAAAAAGAAAAAAGCAATGAAGTCACCCCCCCCTCTGATGAATAAAGAACAGTCCCTTAATAAACATTTAATTCCTCACGCACACATTTTTCTTCCCGTCATGACTCACATACTGACACATAACATCATATAAATGTTAAATACTCATGTGTCTCCGTGGAGATGACTCTCAGGACTTGGTGGGCTTGGAGACCCCCTGTCGCCCCCGGCAACAGATACAGTGTCTTCCACATGATTGTTACCATGGAGAGAAAAACTACAAAAACGTGTCTCCATGGAGATTTAGAATAATTAAAGGCTTTCTAGAAGCAGCGTGGAAAAAAAGCAACAGATGGACGTTCAGTAAAACTCTTGTTCTCCGACGTCTGCAGGGTTTGGTTAGCGTAGCTTAGCTTAGCAAAAAGACTGGAAGCAGGTGGAAACTGTTAGCCTCGCTCCTTCAAGAGACAGATACCCACCTCTCCCTTCTCAGCTAACAAACGTTGATCACACGTCTCAATTGAATCTTTTGGTCCTTTGGTACTTACACATAGAAATACAAAGAAACGGCCGCAGTCAGCGTTTCTGGGGTTCAGCTAGCATGGACCGTTAAAACTGCGACATTTTATGACGTCTGCATTAAAAATAATCAACAGGTTTTATGATGATCAGACAGACGCGCAATGATTTACAATCAAATCTGTGCCGGGCCACGCTCCTCTGTGGCAACACTGTCGCTTCCTGTCGGTCAGCTGCAGAAACATGTTGGGGACATTTTAAGTTATGTGAACAAACCGTCATCGATTTATGGTCAAATTTTGCTCCAGGTTAGTGCAGCTGAAACTGGCAGCGCAGCCTGTTGGCTGATTTCAAAATAATTTTACACACATTGTCGAATGCTATAATGATGCATATCCTGCAAGTTTTGTGATGTTTGGAGAAACATTCGCTGATTCATAGCCTTTGTGTAATGCCACACCACTGTATTACATGTGATACGCCCCCTAGTGGTGGAATGAAAATTTTAGGGTATATTTCAGGTACTTGCGTGGCTATATCCTGCAAGATTTGTGACGATTGGCTCAACAATTAAAGTTCATTGGTCAATATTTCAAAACACAAAGAGATATCAACAAGCTTTTGATAACTTTTGATGAACTTGGTTTGGTGATGATCCACAGAAAAAGTTGCACAAACTGGACCTGCGGTTTAAGAGGAGCCGTCAAAAATGTGTTTTTCAAAAAATTAACAATTGCGGGAAATCAAGTCAGGCGGAGCCTAACGGTCCTTGAGGCTTTTTGTAGAGCGCATTGAGCTGGACATGTCTGACAAATTTCAAGTCAATCTGATTTACGATGTGAGGGCCGTCGCCTTTCCTAAATTAAACTTTATGGCCTTAGTTACAGCGCCACCATCAGGCTGATTGGCGTCATATTTCTTGGGCAGCATTTGCAGCTTTCAATCATTAGAGAAAACTGTTGACGATGCGCCATCTCACGGGAATTTGAGAAAACATTTCTGAAGAAATAAATAAATTCGCAGAAAAACAAAAAGGTTTTCAGCCCTTTGACGTGAACTCCTCAGCTTAGGGATTGAGATTCGATGAAATGCAAAATGAATTTCTTAGTTTAGACGGAGAACAAGAGGATTTACCAGCATGTCAGACTGTTGCTTGTAATCTTAAATTTTACAACATGAAGGTAGTTGTGTGTTTGCAGAGTTTTGCTAACGTCTCGTCTGATACTGCAGTACTCTGTTCAGATATTTAGATGTGTAACTGAAGTATTTAGCAGCAGCTGTAGGCGTCAGAACGGAGAACAGATCCTGTACTTTAAACATATCAATCAAGTGCAAAATACTTTATGTTCAGCCTTTCTTTTGTCATAATTACTGTCTTAATTTTTGGTACTTTTATTTGTAGATGAACCTTAATTTATTTTTTTGATTTTGCTGGAAATTAATGATGTATTTTGTTGTTGTTGTTTTAATGATGATGAGCAGCGATGTGTTTGTGCCACTGTCTGAAACCTCAATGGAAACCCTGCAGCTTTGGTTTGCCTTCACACAGCACTCAGTCAGAGGCGCTGCCAAAAACCAGCTGAGGTTGCACTTTATTTTACATCATTTCTCGATCATTTCCTCAGAAGCTTCCTGTAGTTTGGTACGATTTGTATAAGACACAGAGAGATCTTTTAGTCAGAGCACAATAAATGAATAATGAGTAGACTGAGCTTCTCTTTGAAGGAGATTCCTGTGGAAAAGTACGACTGCTTCAACTGCAAAAATAAAATTATCAGGACATAGAATGTGAAAGTGGGAGGAATTATTTCATGTTCCAGATGTAAAAGTCTCATTCCTTTTTCCCATAGATAATGCTCCATGTTTTTTTGGCCTGAATTTGTTTCTGTTTAGTAAAACTGTCTCCGTTTAAAGTTTGCTGAATGAAGTGAGCAGCTCCTGTTTGCAGCAGATGTTCCAACAGCTGTCACTGGATCACTGTGATACTGAAGGAAACTTACTAACATGATGACTCTCAGGCAAGTCCTGCTGCCTCTTTTTATATGATGTCTAAGTGGATTTATGGACGTTTATTCTGGATGGACATCAGAGATAATGAAATCCTGAAAGTGTAAGTCACACACAATCTAAAAATGTGTGTTTCCTGTCTGTGTGTTCACATTTCACCGAGGTGTGACGAGGAGAGGGAGGTGAGTTTTGACTCTATCTGTGGAGGCTTCTGTCTTTGTCCTGTCCATCACAGACCATACTATCCTGACATTTCACCATGGTTACAATGTCCTGAACTGTCTAATATTTTATTGCCCACGTTAATCCTGTCGGAACAATGTAGAAGCCTCTTTCTGCCAGTGTGAAGACATGAAAATGATCCTGCAGGTCGTTACAAGAGACTCTCTCCAAATAATGACTCAGTATCACAAAATGATAAAAGAGTCATTATCTAAACTTCTGACTCACAAACTCATCTGAGTTTCTCATTATGTTGAGACGTGTCATCAGTTTGACAAGTTCGTCATTATTTTAAGATACTGAGTCGTTCTGAGGTACTGAGTAACTATTTTTGCAATAGTTGGTATTTTAAAGGAAGGTTCTTACTCTGAGTCATTAATAAGATACTAAGTGATTTTTTGAAGAGAGTCGTCATTTCGAGATACTTAGACCTTTTAAGTCGTTAATCTGAAATAGAAAGTCACTATTTTGAGATAATAAACTAACTCATGTATCAGATACTAAGTCACCACTTCATTATTATTTAGATATACTGAGTGATTATTTTGAGATTAATTAGATATGAAGTCATTTTTAAATATAGTTATTATTTGAGATTCTAAGTTATTATTTTTTGAAAGTCATTGCTTTGAGATAGTAAGTCATTTTAGGGATACTAAGCCACTTAGTCACAAGTCATTATTTTTGCAATGCATCGTCATCCTTTCGAGATACTAAGGGCTCTAGTTTCCCGGCGCGGTGCAGGGTGGCGAACCCTGCGCAGAGCTAGTTTCGAGCAGCACAACCTGAGGCGCGCTCAGTTTGGTAGTTTGGCAGACCGAGGTGCGCTGAGATGGGTGTGGCGGCGCAGCAGGGGGAGGT
>NC_065515.1:2135974-2147457 GCF_006386435.1 Epinephelus moara
GCATTTAAGGGCGAGGAGAGGGGCTCATTTGATTGGTGTGATGTGTGTAAAACCCACTCCACGCCTTCTCTCCTCCCTCTTTCCGACTTGCGCCGGTAGGAGGGATGGAGGTGGGAAAGAGGAGTAGCTGCGCCAGGCACACGGCGTGCCAAACTTGCAAAATCCGCCTGGCCACACCCAGTTGGCGAAGCGCAGGTGTGCTGCGCCCCCGCCTCGCCCGGTCTGCAAAACTAGAGGCCTAAGTCTTTAAGCCGAGTTACTAAATCACTACTCTGAGACAGAAAGTCATTTCTTACAACAGCAAGTCATTATTTTGTGATACTAAGCCGTTTACTAGAGATACTGAGTCACTATTAAGTCATTAAATAGTGATACCAAGTCAGTAATTAAAGATACAAAGTCAATATTTTATAATAGTTTTTTTTTTTTTATATATTTAACATTTTGAGATGGTAAGTAATGGTAAGATGGTAACTAATTAATTAGAGATACTAAGTCATTATTCTGAGATGCTCAGTTGTCATTTTGTCATATTAAGTCATTATTTTTGCAATGCATTGTCATCATTTCGAGATATTTAGTCACTATTTTGAGATAGAAAGTAATTTTTGCAATAGTAGGTCATTATTCTGAGACGCTGACTCATCAATATTTTTGCGATTATGTTTTTAAAGTTTCTTATTTTGCAAAACAAAGTCATTATTTTGAGATACAAAGTTATTTTTGAGATAGTAAGTAATTAATCAGCAATGACTAACTCATTTATCAGAGATACTAAGTCACTATTTTGAGACAACCTTTTGCAATATTAAGTAATTATTTTTATGATACTGACTAGTTTTGAGAAAGTTTCATATTCATCTAACTTTTTTCCTTTACTGGCAGAAATGGGCCTCCGTAGCACAAGGCTCTATAAAAAAACAGGATTATTTCTTTTACACTTCAACAAGTTCATATTTTTAACATTTTTGGGGGAAAGCGGTGCAGGATGGTGGAATTTGTGTTTTATAAACATGAACTCACTTTTGTCTCGTTGTTTCTTCACATTGTTCCGGAGTGCCGAGCTGCGATGCTAAAATCCCTTTAAAGAGCTTCTGCACCTTCCTACAATCTGTCTCTTACTTTCTTCTCCCATCTTCTTCTTCATTCAGTCTAACGTTGGTCTATTTCTTAAAACTCTTTTCTGTTTGTTCCTTTGATGGGTCTCTAATGAGCTTCCTGTAGGTTTTTAAAATACGGATATTTTTGTATTTGAGCTTCTCATTTTCACAATTTCACAGCCCCAAAAAATAGACCAAAAAAAATAAAACTCAGAACAAGTATAAATGATTTTAGGGTCCTCAGTATTTGGCAGGTTTTAGAACCTTTCTGTCGTATTTCACAAACTGAGCTGGTGAGTAAGAGTCTTTGCCCAGCTGATACTGAATGAGGCCAATATCAATATTTAAGACGCTTAAGAAAATCAGATAATCAACCAATATTAAATGTTTAACTTTAGCACATGAAGCAAATGTTTTTAATCATTTTGATGAAATAACAGTCTAATAAATACATGAATAAATATTCATTCATTCATTTTCTGTAACCACTTATTTTGTTAGCGCTCGCAGGGGTGCTGGAGCCTCTCCCAGCTGACATTGTGCGAGGGGCAGGATTCACCCTGGACACGTCACCAGACCATCACAGGACTGACACATCACCAGACCATCACAGGACTGACACAGATACATTTATTAATTAGAATTAATTACAGATTAATTTGGAGCGGATTATGTGAAGGTCATATATTCTAATCCTCACTTCCTGTGGGCTACAGCAACACTAAACCCCTGAGCTTGCCTGAGAAGGACTAAATGCACAAAGCTGCTATTTTTTAATATACCATGGAGAGAGACTCTCACTGCAGCCTGTTCTATTTTGTTGTGAAAATGCGGGCGTGCAGCCTCGTTCTGTGGACGATAAACCAGGTGCAGACTTCCATCTGTGTCACCGCTGATGAGGAAATACAGCGAGTGCTGGACGGAGCAGTGAGTGACAACAACCCCGCCCACATTTAAGAGGACTGTCTGAACAGACCGAGGGTCTAGGTACCATGTCTGAAGGCTTACTGCTGGTTCCAAAGGTGCTGGACTGAAAGGGTTTGGTGGAGACGGGGCTTTAGAGACAGACGACCATTCACATTCACAGAAAACCCATGATGACATAGGGAGAACATGAAAGCTCCGCACGGAGGGGCTCCCCCACCCTGGGTTCGAATCAGGAACCCTCTTGCTGTGAGGTGACAACACACCGCCGTGCCGCCTTAATCATGTACAAGGCCACTTAACTGGTGTCAGTGGTGTCTGTTGTCTGTCGGTTGAGTGAAAGCTGGTGCGACCTGCTGCCGCTGCTCGCCGGTAACTTTTTAACTTTTAAACTTGTTCTATGGTCTTGCGACCTAATGGACTTAACAATTGTTCTCATCTGAGAGATGTATTCTGTTTTGGCAAGACCAACAAATGAACTATTGAGCTGACATTCCTCCGTGGATATTTACGGGCTAATATTAGCCTACCTGTCCGGCTCACCTGGATGTCCAAGTTGCCCGGGTCCTCAACTACAATGTGGACTGGCAGGATATATATCTGGTCCGTGCTTGTCTGGTCTCTCCTCTCACTTATCTACCAACCCATCACGGGTCTGCTTCAGTAGTCGGCTGCTGAGCTTCTCCGGCTGCGGTTCCACCTGCCACTCTACCACTCACAATTCAACCACTCTCGAAGAGCTGGTTTCACTTCACCATATTCTCAACTCCCTCACTCCATTAAAAACCAGGTCTGTCTCCTTTTCCCTCTCTACCCCCAGGTTCACGCCTGAACTTCAGCTCATGAAAGATAAAGGCCGGCAACTGGAGCACCTCCACAGGAGAGCTGGACTAACTATTCATAAAGACATGTGCTCAGGGGGGGACTTACCATTAGGCAAAACTAGGTGGTTGCCTGGGGCCCCAAGTTTCTGAGGGCCCCATAAAACTCCTCATACACTTATGGTTAGAGTTTTTACTTGAGAAAAGAGGTAGTGGTGTGCTCAAGGACCCATATTGTCCAAAAACTCAAAGAAAAATGCAGGTGCTCTTGAAGAAGAGGGCTCAAAATCTTACCAAGGACGAAAAAACAAACTTCAGGCACTCTTGCATGGAGCAGGGAAAGAAAAAGGGTAGCTTGATTACTTCATTAAAAGCCTTTATTTTATTATGGCTTTTACAAAGACACTTAAGAATACCTTTTTAAGTGTCTTTGTACAATAAGGATTGAAAACAGGGATGAATAAAAGGATCTGGAGGGCCCCATGCCTGTCTTTGCCTTGGGCCCCAAAATGACTAAATCCGCCCCTGCATGTGCTAAAACCATATATTACATTACAAGGACTGCATAGCTCAAACCAAATCTAATTACTCCTCTGCCATGATCTGTTCTAATGAAGGTAACACCAAGTCACTGTTTTCACTGTTAAAGAATTTTACCCAAGCCCTGGACTCTCTATCATCTCACCTGTACTCTACTGCCTTCTGTAACTCCCTCATGTCCTTCTTTAGAGAAAAAATCCATAAGATCCACCAGCATCTTCTCTGAACTTCCCTCACCCACTCACTCTTTTCCTCCTTCCAGCTCCCCACCACCTCAGAAATATCAGATTTCATCCGCAAGTCCAAGCCATCCACCTGTCTGCTTGGACCCCCTCCCCACAGTTCTGGTTAAAGCCTGCCTCCCATCCCTCATCTCTGCCATCATCCACTCCTCTCTCTCCACTGAACTGTTCCTGCATCCTTCAAAATCGCTGCAATAACCCCAATACTGAAAAAACCTGGTGCTGATCCGGCCAACTTCAATAACCTACGTCCTATTTCTAACTGACACCATCTGTCACACCACCCTCCTCAATAGATTAGCCTCCGTCGGTATCACCCACACTCCACTAGACTGGTTTAAATCCCGTCTCTCAGGCTGCACTCGGTTCATTCAGCTAAAATCTTTCACATCCCAGCCTTCCACTGTCCCTTCAGGTGTGCCCCAGGGCTCCGTCCTGGGGCCCCTTCTCTTCATCATTTACCTCCTTCCCCTTGGCAATATCTTCTGCAAATATAATATCAACTTCCACCGTTATGCGGATGACACCCAGCTCTATCTCACCAGTAAACCCACTTCCAACCTCCCACCCTCCTCCCTCGCTGACTTGGCAGAATTAAAATCCTAGTTCTCTTCAAATTTACTCAAATTAAACAGTTATAAAACTGAGGTTCTCCTCATCAGTACAAAATCAATACTATCCAAAACCAACAGTTTTTCTCTTATTATCGATAACTGCTCTGTTTCCCCCTCCCCACAGGTTAAGAGTCTGGGTGTCATCCTTGACAGTACCTTATCTTTCCAATCACACATCAGTAACATAACCCGGTCTGCATACTTCCACTTACGTAACATCAACCGCCTCCGCCCCTTCCTCAGCCCCTTCCTCAGCCCCTTCCTCAGCCCCCATACCACTGCTATCCTTGTTCACAGCCTTGTCACTTCCTGTTTAGACTACTGCAATTCCCTCCTCTTTGGTCTCACTCACAAATCCCTCCATAAGCTTCAGCTGGTCCACAGTTCAGCTGCCCGCATCATCACCAGAACCCCCTCCATCCACCACATTACTCCTGTCCTGCAGCAGCTCCAAAATCAAAATCCTCCTGATAACACTGAAGGCCATCCACAACCTTGCCCCTTCATATCTGTCCGATCTCCTCCAGGCTGCCACTCCCTCCTGTACCCTCAGATCTTCCTCCTCCATCCATCCGACTGTCCCCTCCGCCTGTCTCACCACCATGGGGAGCAGAGCTTTCAGCTGTTCTGCTCCCTGGCTCTGGAACTCACTACCCCCCCAACTCAGAAATATCAACTCACTTCCACTCTTTAAATCCACACTCAAAACTCTCCGTATGATCTCAATTGCACTGTCCGATCTCAATTTTAATTTTAGTTTAATCTGTTTTTAAGTCATATTGTGTATTTCTTATGGTTTCACTGTTTGTTCTGTAGTTTTTATTTTATTATACGGTATCTTTGAGTGTGAGAAAGGCACCTTTAAATAAAATGTATTACTATCATTATTATTATTACAAAAACACAGCTAAACATCTGTCACTAATGGACCTTTCAGTCCTCCTGGCTGAATCAGCGACCCGGCCCGCCGGCAGTTCCTGCTCACAGCTATGGGTGTGAGCTTTGTGCTAACGTTAGCTGCTGAACAAGAGGTTATATCCAGCCAGCGGCTCTCATTCCCTGGTTTGGAGGGTTTGTGCTGCATTACCACAGACTGTGCTACCGGCTCAGCTCCTAACAAAGGTCTGCTGCTGTGTAGCGGCTCATTTTTCGGTTCGGGGTTTACGTATGTTAATGTGCTACGAGCCTAACGAGAGTCCGTCACTTTGCAGCGGCTGAATCTTTGTTGCTCCTTCAGAGGACACGCCCCCAGCATCTCAGAGCAGACAATGCTGCTCATTTTTTTCACAATTTTGAACCCTGATATATACTTGGTGATTATTAAATCAATCACATCAGGCGGGGAGCTTAATAACACATTTTTCTGTTGTGTGACAAACTCATTACAAATATTTATTTTTGCTGTACACAGACTTTAAAGAGTGGTGATTTGTAGTGTTCAGGACATTTTACAGAACTCTCGCTGTCTCGTGGACGGACTCTGTAAAAGAGACACTGTGACTGTAAAAGACCTCAAACATTTTCTGCTGATTTTTACTGTTAATACGGAGGCTGAGAGAGGCCATGCTTGCAATTATGTTTTTCAAAGCCGTCATCTCGAAATTAGAAGTTAAGTATTTTGTTAGGAGGAGACAACAAAGCTCATTTTTTAGGTTTAGTTTATGTCGATTCTCGAGAAAACAAAAAGCCGGTATCTCAGGATAATGAAGTCATTCACCACGAGAAGATCACCTCCGAACAACAGGAAACAAAAGTCACACAGTCTTGTGATAAATTACCTCGTTATCTTAAGAAATGGGCTTTTTGTAGTTTTGAGAATCAACACGTGTTAACCTGTTATGACCAGAAAACGAGCTTTATAATGAGATAACGACATAAATACCTCGTGATCTTGAGATAATTAGAAAATAGCAAGCATGGCTGTTTCTAGCTTCCGTATGTCTCCGATCAGACTCATTCAGACAGACACTAAGAGATCCGGGAGGTGATTGTTTCCAACAGTCTATTATTATTTATCACTCAGGCTCTGTTGGTTCAGAGATGAAGTTTTTGAGGAAAGAGCAGAAATGAAGGAAGCTGAGAATTATTAAAATGAGTCAACAGCTCAAATCAAACTTTAAAAACCTGCAGCTCAGCCTCAGCAGACCCAAACTTGACTGATCAGTCTGATCCCGTCACTGATATTGATCCAGAGAGGCTCTCTGTTGGCTCTGACGCGACTGACAGCTGATGTTGTGAACGATCTTTCTGTTTGAGCTTATTATTGATCGTCCCCTCTGTGAAATGATCTGCGTTTCATTAAAATGTAAAGAGAGCACAATCTGCAGCGCTGGAGTCTTTGTGAACTGTAATCAGTGTTTGTCTTCAGGTGTGTGTGTTGTCAGAGAGAAACCTGTCCGTGTGGTTACCTGCAGGTTTCTGATGGGGAGGCTCTCGACGAAGGCAACGCTCGACTGTCCTGCTGATGTTACAGAAACTGAGCCAACTCTTTTCTGTAAAATGAGACTTTATTGTCAGAGGATTTAATTATTAATCACAGGTCATTCTTTCACTGATCAGTAACAAGAGTCGACACAGCAGTTTGTTAGAAAAGATAACTTATTAATCAGCACAGAGATCACAGGACGGACGGCTGCTTTCCTCGTGTTTACTGCTCTGAAGCTCCAGACGTGACTGAAAAACATCGAGCACGCTGACTGATGGATTTTTAACCTGGACTCTGTTCTCCCATCAGTGACTGATGTGGACAACAGTTTTTATTCTGAAACAGGCTGTAATGTAACCGCTGGGTCAGGTTCACACCGCCGATGTACATCTACTCAAAGTGTTGGTTTTTGTCACTAACACGCTCAGATTGTTTCTCTAATGCCAGGTTCACACTGGAAACACACTGATTTTCCGTGAAGCGCTGCCCACTTGCTTTTGGCGCCCGTGTACTCTGACTGGGCTGTTCACACTGGATGCAGCGCGGCGCTGAGCGCCCTGACCGGCTCATGATCTGCAACGATAGTTTCAGCATTTGGTCTATTTTTTTTCAACAAGCCACAAGCAAAACTGCAACAAAAACAAACACTGAAAATGTAAATGATATAGAGTCGATATTAAATATAATATAAATGACCTGATTCTTAAGTGCTTGGCAGCTGAGCTTGAGCCAGAGAGGTTCACCACCAACACCATTCCTCTCAAACCCCAGAATAAGTTTCAACAGCCTGCAGTGTTCATCCTCTTGCCTCCTGATTCAGGCCCTGCTACATGGAGCCAGGGACTGGAAACACATGCTGACTTGGGCCAGAGTCTCATAGTTCCACCAGAGATTGCAGCAACCAACTTTCGACCAGACCTGATCCTCCGGTCGAAGGCCTGTCAGCATGCCTTCCTCATAGATCTAACTGTCCCTTGGGAGGATGCCACAAAGGAGGCGTTTGAACGAGAGGTTGCTCTACGCTGATCTTGTAACTGAAGCGGCGAGTAGAGGCTGGAAAGCTGAGGTGCGACCGATCGAGGCGGGCTGCAGAGGCTTCGTCTCTAGATCCACCACTAGGCTCCTGAAGGAAATCAGGATTCATGGGCAGGCCCAGAGGAAAGTGGTGAAGGATCTGTCCAACACAGCTGAGAGGTGCAGTCATCAGCTGTGGCTGAAGAGAAAGGATCCTGTCTGGACCCCTAGGTGACCACAGAGGAGCCAACACCCAGGTCAATGAGCATGTGGTGGGCCCGCCTCAACGGAGGGGGTCTTGTGATAAAGGCCGAAAAACCCGCTGATGTCGAGGTGCACAACTGATGATGTGTCGGGGGTGGAAAACACCTGTGCTCTGAAACTTCAGGGATTGTGACACCAAGTCCTGACTGATGAATCTGATCAATGATACATAAGCATCTAATGCTGCTACATATGTCAGTTGTGTCTAAACGGAGAGCGAGCGACATGAGCAGAGACACACACACACACACACACACACACACACACACACACACACACACACACACACACACAATCAGGCACACTGACACAATCACAACTGTAAGTGTCTGACAACATTATGAAAGGATCCCGACAGAGACAGAGCTTTGTGTTAAAGAGTCAGATCCTTTTTGTTTAACCATAAACATCCCTGAAGTCACCGTCACCAAACCCACCAGACTCCATTTGAATCAACAGTCATGTTAGTGTGTATAGAGGCAGCATGTTGTCACAAATTTTATCATTGTGAGACACACCTCATCTACAAAGTAAGACTCACAAAAACCACCTTGGTTGTCTCTGTTCCAACAATCACCAGCTCTGGTTTGGTTTAAATTAACCCTTAACTCACCAGTTAGATGTGACAACATGCTGCCTCTATACACACTAACGTGACTTTATTTAAATGGAGTCTGGTGGGGTGTTTCTGGATCTTTATCTTTAACACAAAGCTCTATCTCTGTAGGGATCCTTTCATAATGTGGTCGGACACTTATGTACGTTCACACTAAACGAAATGTGGTGAGATTACATATGAAGCCAACACAAAGATGTGAATTTGCACTATTTACCTACAGAGTGCCCCAGGGATCACGTTTTCCTGTAGTTAGCATCACCCTTGTTCTCTCCTCAAAAAGCCAACGGGATTTTCCACTGAATTTTGGATTACTGCAGAAAATAAACTCTGTGACAAACAAATGTTTATGATACTTACAGGTTGTGTTCAGTGAGATAATCCTCACAAATAAACCCCTCTTTAATGATCGCTGAAGCCTGAATTCAATCACCAGAGGTAAGAAGCTAACGTAAGGCTATAAACAAACTACACCACGGTCACATGACATGACTGAATGTCACCACCACAAGACTGTAAAGTCGTGTTCAGCGTGATGATGGTCTGTCGTCTCATTTAGCCTCGTTGGCACTCGTCTCTTTAAAGACACATCGTAGCTTCTAAATTGATGTAAATGTGGTAGAACAAAATGTGATGTCAGACATCTAACCAGAAACACACGGACTTCGAGATGAGTGAACCAGGAGTGCTAACATGCTAACTCATGTTCGGGATATAGGACTCATTCCTGCAGCACTGTATTTGCACAAGTTGAAATTTTTAAAACTTGAGTGAGAGAGTGAGAAATTCCCATAAACCTGTGTCAGTGTTGAGATCTAGTTGAGGTTCTCCTGACGTTACTGAGAATCAGAAATGGAGGACAAACACTGTGGCCGGTTGGGACTCAGTGAGTCAAGGCGTGGGACTACATGGTACGTTCTGAAAATACGTATCTGTGAATGCTGTGTGTTATTTGAGTTGGGCTCTTACTGTGGAAGAAAAACAACAGGTCATCCAGGTCATGGTACTCCTAAGTTCTGTGCTTAAGTTTCTTGAGGATGTTTCACCTCTCATCCAAGAAGCTTCTTTCAGTTCTGACGGACTGGTGCAGAGTTGCAGACTTAAGTCGCAGAGTTGAAGGCCTGTGACTTTGCACCAGTTCACTTCTGTACTTTACTGCAACCAAGTTAGCTGTTAGCTGCCTTCCTCAGCTAGTTAGCACAGCTGTGACTGTGACTGTTCACCAGCTGCAAAATACTCCCAAAAAACCACTCCAGAGGCCGTATACGTGCGAGTAATGCAACAAGACAATTTGTTTAAGGTGAGCACAGCATTAGAAAAACAATCTGAGGCTGTCAGTGGCAGAGACAAACACTTAGTGGACGTACACTGACGCCGTGAACGTGACCCCAGTGGTTATTTTACAGCCTGTTTCACAGCTGCAGCGCGCTCCTTCAGTACTGGACCAGTTTCAAAACTTCCACGTGGACACTCAGATGCAGAAACATGGGAGAACAGGGTCCTGGTTGAGAATACAGAGGTTGCCCTTTAAAGCCTCAGTCACAGTAATAAATGGTTAATAATCTGTATAATAATGTCACACTTTGTGCTAAATGATTTGTAAGAAGATACAATAAAAACAGAGGATGGATGATATCTGATGTTCCTCACTATAAGCTCCGCCCGCCGGGGACAACAGGTACATCAAAACAAAGACATAAAACTTTATCTGCAAATGTTTTTCTGTAAAAAATAACTGTGTGTGTTTGTGTCTCCGTCCAGAGGTGGTGATGAGGACGATGTTCAGACAGCAGGATCAGAGCAGGGTGGTCACATGATGGTGACTTTGACTTCAGTGCCGTCGATCACCAGGTTGTCGTAAGCGTTCAAGTCTTCTTTGCTCCTGATCGACAAACACACACTTTGTTATGAAAACCTGGTTATAGTCAGCGGTGGTAAAAGTACTGCGACCGCAGGGTGAAAATACTCCACTACAAGGATGCATCATATTCGATAAAGTCATCATATGTTTGTCCTGTGAGAACACGTACCTCTCAAACATCAGACAAACAGCCTGTTTTCAGCTTTGTGACGACGACTTGTGACGACAGATGCAAGAAGGTTTTTAAAGTGAGACCGACAGAGAGAAGTACTAAGTTGTTGGTCTTACCTGACCATGTCCAGACTCGTCTCGTAGGTGTTCCCGTTGCTCATGACGACTTCATTTTCTCCCACAGACTCCACCGTGGTCTTCCTCCTGCAGACAGATGCACTTTATCAGGACGGCATGATTAAAAATAATGTAGTCTGTAAAATATCAGGTCACGAGTCCCCTCAGCAAAAACCCTCTGGAAAAATTACACCATAAACAAAATCTTTACAGTAAAACAGCGTTTGCTCTGTAATTGTACAGACCTGGAGGTCACAGGCTGCTGATCACACAGGTCATGTGCAATCGATCACTGATCAATATTTAGAATGATTTTTGAAGAATTTGAAAAATTGAATGTGGTGGAAGGTGGTCGACAGAGTAGGACCCCTGTTTCAGCAGCTGGAGGCGGCTTTTTGTGACAGTTTCTAATGAGAATGAGACTTTCTGCTCACTGATTCTGTGTCGCGATGCGCCTCCAGTGTTGGCGCTATTGGCGCCTGGCGTTTTTGCTGGAGCGCTCTGAACTCCTCAAGCTGAAAAAACTTCAACTCAGAGCAGAACAGCGCCCCACGTCACCTCTCCTTTTTTCCCCATTGTCCAATGGGATGATTTGAGAGGCGGGGCTTCTGTGGTGGTCACGACAACAAGTTTACAGTTGGTAAACAATGGAGGAGAAACTGGTGGTAGTGGTTGCTGGATACCCAGAGCTATACGACTTTACAAAGCACAGTTAGCACCATCTCAATAGAAAACAGCAGATAAGTGCAGTACTGTAAACGTCCATGATGGAGG
>NC_065515.1:2148390-2162424 GCF_006386435.1 Epinephelus moara
TGGATATTTGCTCTTTTTGGGACCATCCTCTGTAAACCCTAGAGATGGTTGTGCTGAAAATCCCAGTAAATACTCAGACCAGCCCGTCTGGCACCAACAACCATGCCACGTTCAAAGTCACTTCAATCACCTTTCTTCATCATTCTGATGCTCCCTTTGAACTTCAGCAGCTCGTCTTCACCATGTCTACATGACTAAATGTTAATGAGCTGCTGACACCTGATTGGCTGATTAGATATGTGTGTTAACTAGCAGGTGAACAGGTGTACCTAATAAAGTGGCTGGTGAGTGTATATTACAACATGTCTCCATTAAAATGTCCAAGTGTTGTTTTTCACAGGAAATTAAAGCTACTTCCTTGTACACTTATAATATTTATCATCAGTATTGTTTTCAGCTGATCAGAAAGATGTTTTATAAAATGTAAAGAAAAATGCATTTAAAAGTTCAAAGAGGATAAACTGAAATCTTTCCACTGATATAAAGGAGCAATCAAATCAAAACTTTCTGGCATTTAATAAAAAACTTTTAATCATATATGAGAACTCTTGGTGGTTCTGAAACACTGACGTATTTTCCTTGGATTAATTTAATCTAAGCAGCATTATATAACTGATATAACCAGTGTTAGAGTGTCTGTATTGTGGGTGCAGTTTGAGGAGCTCGTACCTGTCTGTGCCATCACCGCTCCGACACTCAGCAACAAACAGGAAATCACTGCACAGAGTTTTGCCATCGCTGCTTCTCTTCTCTGCTCTGACAGGAGAAAACACAACGCTGTAAAAAACAAACAAACAAACAATAAAAACCCCGGTAAAGAATCACCGAGAGTAAAACCCTGAAGCTTCAGACGTCGAGTTAAAACTTGAACGTATCAGCAGAGTGAGGATCCGTGTTTCAGGTGTTTGGTTAATGTTTAACTCAAAGTCACAACACAAACTGTGATTCACAGGAAAAGCTTTTCTGTGCTCTCTGTTTATGGTCATGTTTCTGTTTCCTCTCAGGTGGACACACCTGCAGTCTGTCACACTCAACCTTTAAATCAACACACTGACTGTTTAAAGTCCGAGTAAAGCAAAAACAAATACGTGTAAGGAGTTTGTCACATCACAGAGGAACGTGTTATTAAGCACCCAGCTCAATCTGAATGATTCGCCAAGTATTAAGTATTTGAAGAATGAGTCAGTGGTGTGTTCGAGGACCACCTTTATCATATGAGAAACACGCAGGTGCTCTAAAAGAGAAGTGTCGGCACATGGGAGGAAAAGATGAACTTCAGGCGTCGTGTGGAGCAGCAACAGATGCATTTCAATTAAGTTAAAAAGCCTTTATTTGAAAACATGGCTGTGTACATTAAAGCACCGACCCATATTACAATTAGGTTTTTACAATCAATCCGTCAGTCAGCTGCAGCCTCTTTTTATTAGCGTGATTTTTACAGCCAAACATGTTTGAGTCACCAGACGACGCTGACCTGCCTGAAGTCAACCTCCTTCTTCTCTGTCTGCAGCAGAATGGTCTTTTTATATTTATTCAATTAAACAACAAAACTCAGCAGCTCTAGTTTATATATATACATATATATGTTGTATCTTAGTGTTGTAGCTGTATCGTTGTTGCTGTTTTTATTGTTGCGATGATTTGATGTTGTTTTTGCTGAAGCCGTTGTGTCATGAATATGTTCTATTTTGTTCCCATGTTTTTATATAACAGTCTTTAATCAGACGAATTATTCTGTTTCCTGCCCAGGGACGACAGATGAAAAGCAGCTTATAGCTAACTCTGGCGTACTGTCCCTGTAAATAAATAAATAAAATAATGTTGGGGCGGGGCTTATGCTAAGGGTTGCTGCATTGTGTCATTGAGTAGGCTTTAAGCCCCGCCCAAAACATCCTGGACAGAGAAATGGTGAAAAGCAGTTTAATGGTTAACAGGCCTGTGTCCACAGAGTTGTTTTCTCAGTGCTGTTCCCAGTGAGGACAGAACATATGTGGCCACCAACAGAGAAAGTGCGGCGCCCAGCATCTTTTTTTTTTTTTTTTTTTTCTGTGCAGCCGCTCCGGTTTGAAATCTTTGAATTTTTCAAAGGCGTCGGTGACGTCACTGCTGCTCCTTTAGCGAGGCGACTGCCCTCTGTCTCAACAAAGACAGAAAAGCATTTTTTTGGGAGCAGATCGGACGCTAGAGGTTTTTAAGTGTGGTGCTTTTATCATCGTTCACCTTGTCAGCTTGTTGTTAACTGTGTAGTAACCTCTCTGTTAGCATAGCGTTATGCTAGCTACCTAGCTTATGTATTTTATTATTCATTAATCTTTTAATTATTCAAGCTGGGATAGGCTCCAGCCCCCCCGCGACCCTCAAGAGGATGAAGCGGTTAGAAGATGAATGAATGAATGAATTTACAAAACATCGGGGGGAACCACTGCCTTCAGTTTACAACTCTTTGATGCATGTCTTCAGACCAGCTGACTGAACAAAACCTCTCTGCTCTTATAGTCTGTCCATTTGTCCCGGCATCGCACGTGTGTCGATGCTTTAGTCCTCAGGTGAGAGGACAGTGTTTCTTTGTGTTTCCACCATTTTCTCCTCTGATTCAGAAACTCTTAAACTCCTCCTCCTGCTCCCAACAGTTTGTCTCCTAAGAAAAGACACTTTGTGAATAACTTTTATCTTAACGAGGACCTCATCTTAACTTTAAGGGGAAATTCTAAGAAAATGTCACAATTCTAAGAATTTTCTTCAAATTTTGTCACCATGAGCGACTCTTTGCACGAGGAAGCTTTGTGAATACGACCCCTGGACTTCAAGGGTCACGTTTTAGCCAGTTCCTAGTAATCACCTCTTTGCATGCCAGTAAAAGGATTTTGAACAGATAAGTGTCCTTCTTATGAATTAAGTGCACAACAGTGGCGGCTGCTGGTCTTTCAAACAGGGGAAGCTCACTTTACGTTTACATCATAAGATTTGTCACATTGTAGGGAGGCAGTAACTTATAAAAGGAACATTTAATTGAAGCCGTTCTTCAACCACACTCATGCCATAAAACCACAGCAACACACACCTCAAAGATTCTCAGATGGGTTTAAACACCTGAACTGTACAAACGGTGAAAGTAAGGAACTCCAGACGGTCCTCTGTCAGAAGACTCCACTCGCAAATATCCGCATGGGGCTGAGCTTGAAATGCGACGATGCTGGTGAGTATTTCCAAAGCACTGTCAATCACAAAGGGGTTCAGCCTTTTAAACACTTCCTCCAATCAACATGCAGACACTGAGTGTCCTCTCCCGCTGACCGCTCCATTAGGTCCCAGGGAAGCTGAGCCTCCCTGGAAGTGACGATTTTGTCGCATTTATCCAATGAGCGTCTTACTGAACAAAACCTGCTCAGCGCTGTCTCATAGGAATGCTTGGAGGCTCCGCGTCCACCGTGCTGACACGAGAATGTATGACAGGGAGGTTGCGTTTGAAAACTGGTGATAAACAGCTGACGTTTGAACATCATAGTCATGATGTGAAAGCATCCTAGCGCACATTTAATGCAATGTAAATTCAATAGTGCATATTTGACCATTTCTTCTATGAAATTTTCGGGGAAGTTCAGCCTCCCTTGTTGTCTCAGAGCAATCGCCCCCGGTCCACAGGTATCGATCCCAAGTACATGATCCGTGGGTCCTTGGGATCTTGTGACCTAAAATTCCCTCAGAGATCAGAATAACCCTATCCCAGAATGTCTGTAGTTTTATACATGATCATAATATATGTGAGCTGTGCTGTGGTTCAACTGATTGTTTGTATTTTGTACATGGTGTGATAAAAAAATTGAATTATATTCTTCCTGCCAAATTTTCTCCATCTTTGAGAGCTGGTGGAGGTTTGCTGCGTGCTACAGCTACCTAGCTAATGTTTGTGTCAAGATATGCAGAGAGCGATAAGATGAAGCGCTCCCCAGCGCCCTGCCACCACTATTCTGCTGAAGAAAACCTTGGTGTGGACACAGGCGCTAAAAGGTTAGCTGGATTATTTCAGCAGATAAAAGAGTTCAGTGGTGAATGATTCTAACTGAACCTGTGGCAGTCAGGAGGACACGCGGTGCACATTTTAAACTACTTAAACATCTCAGTGAAAATCTGTTGATAAAGAATCACACACTCACCTCCTGAGGTCTGGGACGGAGTGATGATCTGAACTGTTTGTGTCTTCACAGAGTCCTGCAGCAGAGTCCACCTCTGTCCATCTGAACACTAAACGTTATTTAAATTACTCACATTAATTTGTCACAATATGACTAAATTATTTAAATGTGTTGTTGCTGGTACCCTCAGCTGTTGCGTCCTATGAAAGCAGTTGCATTTGACAAGCAGCAGAAAGTGTTCTGGTGAAAGTGAGGATCACAGAAACCTAAAGATTAATTTTTCACAATATAAAAATAACATAAAATTCATGTTAATGCGTAAATTAACCCTGAATTAATTGATTTACTATGAAAATAGATTTTTCCTTATTGTCTTTTGAATCCTCCTGCTGTAGGGACTGGAGGCCCCTGGAGGTCCTGGGGCCCCGCTTTGGGCCCCGGTGTCCTACAGTATGAGACAGGTGGAGGAGGGTTTGGTTCTGAGCATGCTCATCAGGTTCAGGTTGAACTGGGCCGGGTTGTAGTCCTGGAGGTCGGAGCCGGAGCTCTGCCGGCCATCCTGGTTCTTCTTGTCCCTGGAGGTGACCCGGTACTGGGCCTTGACGTTCCTCAGAGGGTTGTAGTCTGGACTGATGTGGTCCGGGCAGCGAAAGACCTCCCTGATGACGGAGCCCTGCTGAGACAGCGCCACAAAGCCGTTCCTATAGGTCACCATCCTGACGACGGGGGAGTAGACGTACTGAACGTACAGCAGGTTTCCTGACGGGAGAAGATGCAAACAGCTGAGTGACGACGTGAGTTTGACTCCGTGTACCACAGTCCTGCACGGCCGCCTGCAGGAACATTTTAGCCACAGATCTGCTCAGTGAACTGGAAAAATATTAAATACAAATGATGGTTAACGGCAGGAGTGAGACGGAGCAGCTGCTGGTGACTCAAGACGTTTCTTCCTAGTTTTAAGCCTCCACACCGCCGACAACACAGACAGGTTATGGGTTTGGGATGTCTGTCCATCCCATTCTCGTGAACATGATATCTAAAGAATGCCATTACGGAGTTTCTTTAAATTTGGCACAAACGTTCACTTGGACTCAACAATGAATTAATTGGATTTTGATGGTAACCAGGTCAACGTTCAAGGTCACTGTCACCTTGTTTGTCTTATTCTTGTGAACATGATATCTTAAGAACACCTTGAGGAAATTTCTTCAACTTTGGCACAAACACTCACTTGGATTTAACAATGGACTCATTAGATTTTGGTGGTCAAAGATCAAGGTCACTGTGACCTTGTTTCCATCTTGTTCTTGCTCTTTCGTGAATGTGACGTCTCAAGAAAACCTGATAGGAATTTCATCAAATTTAGCACAAACATTTAGCTGGACTTAATGATTTACTGATTGGATTTGATGGTCTAAGGTCAAGGTCACTGTGACCTTGCTTTTGTCTCCTTCTCATGAACACCGTAACGTCTGCAATTTCCTTAAATGTGGTTCAAATATCCACTTGGACTCAACAATGAACCATTTAGATCTAGTGGTCAAAGGTCAAGGTCATTGTGATCTTGTCTGACTTATTCTCGTGAACGCCAAGTCTCAAGAACAGCTTGAGAGAATATCTTCACGTTTGGTACACACATCAACTTGGACTCAGTGATAAATTGATAAGATTTTGGAGGTCAAAGGTCAAGGTCACTGTAACCTTGCGTCCCTCTCATTCTCATGGATGTGATATCTCAGGACCTTGAAGGAATTTCCTCAAATTTGGCACAAAAGTCCTCTTGGGCTCAACAATAAACTGGTTATATTTTGGTGGTCAAAGGTCAAGGTCGCTGTGACCTTGTGTTCTTCTAATTATTGTGGATGTGATATATCAAGAAGACCCTGAGGGAATTTCCTCATGGATGTAAACTGTAACTGCAACGTGACTGGTTCGTGGAGGCATAAAACCCTGAGGAGGTAAATGTGGTTCAGACATTATTTGGAAACGTGTCCGTCACCGGTGCATCAGTACACTTACCTGTAGCGACGTCCCAGACTTTGACAGTTCTGTCCTGAGATCCAGTGAAGACGAATTGGTCGCTGTCAGAGAAAGCAGCGGAGAGGACGCCCTCGAAGAAAAAACCCTGAACATCAACAGCAGAATAAAGTCAGACTAAAGACATGAAGAGATCGGGACGTTGTGTTGCTCTATATGATGGTAAATAGAGCTCGGTTTAGAAAATCGATTTCCTGATTCAAATCGATCCTAAATTGAACGATTCCATATTGATTCATAAAACCCCCAAATCAATCTTTTAATATTTGCCTTTCCTGTGGATGTTGACCTTTAACCTCATCAGTTTCTCAGCCTCTGGTTCTTCACACAACCAGATCTGGCCATATGAGAGCAGGTGCCAGTGGTTGCTCCACTCAAGGCACCACCAAAACTAACATGTCAGGTTGCATTTTGGATTTAAAAAGTATGAAGACAGAGAAGAGCTGGACAAAAGCAAATCCATTTGCAAGATGTGTAAAACTGTGGTAACATAACACAAATCTCTGAATCAATTTAATGAGACATCAACCAGGCACAAAATCTGCAGAAACGTCCGATCTAAATCTATTTGTGTTTAATTTTCCACATGTCCAAAAATAATTTGAGACTGTTGTAACTCTTTTGTATGCGAGGATATCGGCCCACACAGCACTGTTGAAAATGAAGGCTCAATAATATACTAGAACCACACAATGTTTTACATTACTGTAAAACTGCTCTGGGGTCAATTCTTCATGTAAACATTAGTATTATTACCTCCGCCAAGGAGGTTATGTTTTCTCCAGCGTTTGTCTGTTTGTCTGCAAAATAACTCGAAAAGTTAGAACAGATTTTGATGAAAATTTCAGGAATTGGGACAAGGAACAGATGATAAAACTTTGGTGGTGATCGGTTGAAGCGAAGTGGATAAAATAATAAAATGGCGGGAAATCCGAGCTGCTTGGCGGAAATCTGCGCTCTCTGAGTGCTCTAGTTAATTATACAGAGGGTTCTGAAAATCTCTTTCATATCCAAGACACATCTGTGTTGTAACTGAAATATCAAAATCAGTAGCAATACTCTGATATATAACCCTGAATGATAACGTCATTTTGGAAATGATTTACTTTAGCATCCCTATTTAAAACTTCTGAGTATATAAACATTGACAAATGGTGTAGAGCACACTGCAGTGTACAGTATAGACCAGTTCTGAGTGGAAGTCAGTTATGTCACAGCAGTGGCGTGCGCCTCCTGGTGGCAGAAAAACAGCCGACATCAGAGAGAAGCAGTGACAGACCCAGAATAAAAATGTCTTGTTGTGTCGTTGGATGTCAGAACAGGAACACAGTTTAAGATAACCTTCATTTTGTAGAAATCCGTCTCAGAGGACGCCGTAGTAGAAGATAAAGTTTCGTCTTTGGTTAATTCTAATGTGTATAGTCAGGCTGTAATGGCTACTGGACACTCAGTAGCTAACGTTAGCCATTAGCAGCTGGATGCTGTGTTGTCATATATAACGTTATAGCCTATGTTACATTAAAGGCAAACTAAAAATACCTGTCCAGCAGAAACTCTGCGACCATCTCGTCCCTTTTTAGCTCAGGATGAAGCTGCATCAGTCTTCACCATCACTCGAAAGCAGAGCCGATGTTGACCCGTGTTTTGGCTCCTGCAGCATCGAGTTCTCTCTTAGTGTTAGCTTTTTCTGCTATATTCTTTCTTTTGCCAACTGATTTCCCTGTTGGAGCGGCTGGAGGTGGAAGCAGTGGTCCGCATTTGTCTGCCATTGTTACGGAGAAAAGTTTATATCCACAAGTGTGTGTTATGTTAAGCGAGCGGTTACATCAGCTGGAGGCCTCCACGTGGAGAAGACAGACAGGGCGCTTGGCCAATCATTGCATTTGGTCCGAATGCAATGATTGGTTGTAGTTTTCTTAGAACCATATGAGAATGGTATAATTATAAGTTTTTATCTCTGTTGGAATTCACTTACATTTTAGTGTGCCATCAGCTTATTAATAGCATTTTAACCTAAACAACGAAAAGCATAAAATTGCCTGCTCTGAGCGTTGGTTGTGCACGTCCTCCGAAATGAACACTACTCTTCTGCTGTCGCGTCTTCTGCAGTGATCTGAGAACTAACTATTTAGTAACCTCATGAGTGTCGTCACATCTGCTGGTGTCGCTGTGTTTATTGTCGACATCATGCAAATCCGTCAGAGTTCTCAGTGTGCCCTCTAGTGGATACTCCAGAAACACAGTTAGTACGAAGGCAAGTATGTGAACAGTTTGTTTGCAACACAACCAGTTGTCTGAGAGAACACATGGTTAAAAACAAATACATTTCAGGCCTCTATGTCCACAGGAAATGATTCATGCTGATATATAAACAGATGATAAATAACGCTGAACGATTGTAATGAAATGACGTGTCTTCATCTGTGAAGTTAGAACTGTTAAAAACTATTTTTATTAAAGTTAAATTTCTGAGTTCTTCCACTCCTGTTGAAATGATCTGCAGTTATGTATAAGTGTAAGTCATTTGTAGTCAGTGGGGAAAATATTAAACTTGTTCTCTGGTGTTGTGCAGTAGCTCTGACCTTGTACTCCATGGTGTGGTCCAGGACCAGCGGGCTCAGGGCCCACAGCCTCTGGACGGCGTCCTCGGAGCCCACCAGGGCGTGGGTCCCCCAGTTACTGGCCGTCACACAGGTCACTCTGCTGCGATGAGGCTCCAGGTCGGAGCTGCTGCCACTGCTGAAGTCGTGCAGCTTCACCTCCCCACAGCTTGTCCCATACAGCAGCCTGCGGTCAGACAGCAGGGCCATGGAGGACAGCGGGGCGTGGAGGAGGGACAAGGGGAACCCCTCCAGAGGTCCTTCCACCGTGGGGAAGCTGTCTCTGGTGCTGATCTCAAACAAACACACAGAGTCCTCGTAGGCCACCGCCACGTGCTTCTCCTGGGAGCTGACAGCCAGGCAGAGCACCCTGGAGAGGCTCTCTGGAGGGGGGATGCAGAGTGTCTCCTGGGGCAGAGCTAACGGGTAGATGAGGACGGTGCCGGTGGTCAGACCGCAGAGCAGCAGCCGTTTGTGCTGAGCTAACTCCAGACAACAGACCTCAGCAGAGACCGCCAGACGCTCCGACAGAGAACCTGCAGGGAGATCCAGGAGGAGGTTTCACCACCTGCTGAAGGTGCTGTTACAAATGGTGAGACTCGTGCCCCTCCACGTGGGAATGACTTGAACATGGTAACAGTACAAGACAAGCTCATGGAGGTTAATTTGTCTCACCCCAAACTGCAAAGAGCAGCATCTCTTTGTCTGTAACTTTGCCCAAGCACTGACCTGTGTTGTTGTTCCAGCTGATGACCTCCGTCTGGCTCTGCTGTCGGACGTAGAAAACACAGTCCGCGTCTTTAGTGACGGCGATGTGGGCACAGCCCGCGGGGACGTGGGCGGTGGGTTTGTGACAAGTGTCGTATTTCAGACTCCACATATGGACGCAGGCAGCTGCCGTCGAGGCCGAAATCACAAAGCCGTTATACAGAAAGACAGATGTGACGGGAGAGTCTGAACCACACAGAGTGTCCAACAACGTACCGGTGGTCACCGACCAGATCTGACGACACAAAGGGAGAGAAACAGGAACACATAAATACTGCCGCCGTGACTGTCTGTCCTCTGGACTCCACTCACATACATTTTAAAGCTGTTAGCAGTGAGAGTCATGAAGCTGGAGGTGTATGAAGCAGGCAACTATCTGGATTCCTGTAACTGTGATATATCAGGAGGGTTTTTACTATAAAGCAGCTGGATTAGCTTTAACTGTGACGCAGCTGCAGGGCTGTTAATACTGAGCAGGTGGAGAGGTTTTACTGTGAAGCAGGTCATGGGCTGTAACTGCAAAATGGCTAGATTTGTTTTGATGACGCCTGGTCTACGTCTACATGTCCTGTATGTTGGCGGTTAGTCTGTTACTCGTATGAGTTGGTCAGCAGCTCCAGAGGCCAGCAGTCGGCAGTCTGATGAGACGCAGGCGGACAAAACACTGTCGTCGTGTTGGAGGTCGAGGAATCCGTCCACAGAGTCTCTGTCGATGTTAAAGAGACTCAGAGTCCGATCACTTCCTGCAGAGGACACAAAAACACATCAGGTGGAACACAGTAACCCAGAGTCTGACCCGAGAACGTTAACATGCACACAGGGAAACAGGTTCCTCTGAGACATCAGGTTTCCATGCTCTGTAGTGACTTTGTTTAGATTAATCCACGTGTGACCGGCCAAGTTAGGAACCATAGCTCACTTATTTCAGTCCCGTCACACCTCTGCACGCTTAAATCACAACAGAAAATATGTTTGGAGAGAAACCTGATGGCGTTCTCCGGGAATACCAAAGAATTCCATGTGCCACCTCGTGATGTGAACTGTTTCAACATGGTACAAAACAAACCTTAGCACTGTTTGTTTTCATCCGTTAAATCATCATCAGCATGGTCGTACCTGCTATCAGTATTTTTTCATCTTCAGTGACTGAGAGCAACGAGGGAACCAGAGGAAACTCGACGACTGTCTGTCTGCCCGTCCTGGAAATCTGCAGACAGGAAGGTAAATATCATCATGAGTTGTGATCGAGTGTAACAGAAGAAGTGTGGAGGGTTTTACCACAGGACAGACACATCGTTTGTGCATCACTGATTTTTATGGATGATTTAATGGATGTTAAGGATTATGGATGCAACTCAAACCTGATGGAGGAATCCTTCTCTAGAAACCACAAACACTTTCCCACGCTGTTGTAACACAACAGAATTCACCAGCGTCAAACGTCTCTGTGAGGTTTCCACAGTTTGAGTCCCATTAACAGGATGAGATATTCTGACCAGACCAGAATCACACAGACACATGACAGATTCTCCCAGAACTCCCAGAACCACCGAGCCTTTATCATCATCATCATCATCATCATCATCACTGCTGCTGCTGAGGAGCTCGGCTCCGTCCAGCTTCAACACCTTCACCTGCAACAACAAGAAGCTCTGATCTGCACACGAACCTGAGAACTGGCTGAGAAGCAGATGTTATTAAAAAAGTAAAAATGTAAACGCTGTGCGGGGACTGACAGTCGCACCTGTGTCCTGGTGTAAACAAAGATCAGCTGATCAGACAGGTGGAGGTGTACTGAGGAAGGGGCGGAGTCGATGGGCACCGCCTCCTGGATGCAGAGCAGCTGTTGGCCGTTCGTCAGGCTCCACCTCCTCAGAGAGCCGTCAGCAGCCAATGAGAGGCAGTGGGCGGAGCTGTCCACCAGTCTGACTGACAGAACTGCACCTACGCGGCCCAGATCACATCATTATCATTATTATTATTATTATTATTATTATTTATATCTAATATTTATTTATTAATATTCCCTGAACCCAGACTGACCGGTGTGTCCCAGCAGTGAGTGTAGGAGCTGCTGGTCAGCGAGGCTCCAGACCGCCACCGCGCCATCATCTGAACCCGCAACCAGAAGCTCCGCTTCCACACTGACGTCCACACACAGCACACCTGGAGACAGGACGACAGGTAAAACCTCTGCTGCTGCACCTGACACACCTCACACCACTGTTACTCAGGGCTGAACCACTTGAGGAAAATCAATTTTTCCGACCAAAACTAGGATTTAGATTGTGATTATTTTCCATAAATCAGATTCCAGACCAGTCATAATCACCAGCGCACAACAAGTTTGCCTTTACGAGCAGCAAAAAGACATTTCCATACAACAAAAGTCAAACAGAGTGTGTGTCGTCTTCTGTGAAACCACCTGTGGTCAGCTGTATTCAGAACAGACTGCAGATTCACTGACAACATTAACATGAATCAGCCAATTAAATTTGTCCTAGTTGAACCTATTATTCATCAAACAATGTTATTGGACCTGTAAACATTTTAATAAATAATAAAAAGGAGAGTTAGGCGACGTATTATTCTCACAGTTTGACCGCAGTAACTGGACGTCTCTGTTCACTTATTTCAGTTTCTTTTTTCTAAATTTGATATCCTTAAGAGATTATTGTGAAAATGAAGAAAAGCCTGAAACACATTTGTCTTTATAGCTGATGGAATTAGAATTCGTTTATACCTCCCACAGTTTGCTAAAACATGAATTATTAAAGTTAGAATTTATTTCAAAATGTATTTTCCATCTAGTAAACCATAATTCGGTCAGCTTTAACCTTCTGCTTCCTTCAGAGTAATAAACGCCATGTTTCTGACCTCCCTGCAGTCCAGTCAGTGTGTGCTGTAGCGCCCCCCCTGGCTGCTGCAAGAAACTGCACTTGGGAACGAGGATGGGCTCAGGACACGTCAGTAACCACTCCTCACACTGGCTACACAGCCGGCCAATCACAGAGGGGAAAGGCGTGGCCAAGGAGCAGAGTCTGGCCAGCAGCTCAGTGTAAAACAGAGACGTGTCTGAAACCAGAGAGAAAAACTCGTCACATTTTAGTCATTAACTTTGAATTTGATTCATTTTGGTTTTAAACTCTGAACGACACGTCGACTGTTCAGAGAGAAACAAACAGACAAATAATTTAATATTAACAGAGAATAACTGACCCATGTGTCCGTCCAGGAAGTCCAGACTGGGTTTTATCAGGACCAGTGTGTCTCGGACCAGTCTGGTCTCACTGCAGTCCATGTACTGGGAGCACTGGTCCAGGTCCTGGATCACACTGGACACCCCACACACCCTGCTCTTACAGTACAGCCACTCCGCGCTGCCTGAAACACACAACAGGAAACTAATTATTAATTAATCAGTTCATCTGCTGAGCGTTTGTACTAACTGTACTAATAACTGAAACAACACTGAAACTTTATATTTAAAAATTAAACGTTAAGAAACTTGAAATATTATTTTTCTCCCTCTGCTGTTGCACCTGCCGTGAGTGTGTTTTAAATGTGTTTCTCATGTATCTCCATATTAACACTAAAGCTCCTCCCTCATCTTACCGATGATTTCCTGTCGCAGCTCGTCCCACAGACCAGCGTGCAGCAGGTGATACGGCAGCTCCTGGAGCTTCCTGATGTTAGCCAATCCTGGAGCAAACCACAGCGGCTGGGGCGGGACCTGTGACACCAAAACAGCCAATCAAAATACACCGTTAACATACAGGTAATCACTTCCACAGTCAGGTGAACGTCTGCAGCAGAGTACACTGATCATTTACTTGTGTTAAAGTATTACTACCACAGTGTAGAAATACTCTGTTGCAATTAAAGTCCTGACTTCAAAATGTTATTCAAGCAAAAATAAGGAAGTATTCTCAGCAAACTGTACTTCAAGCATTAAAAGAAACTCATTATGCAGAGTGGCGCCTTTAAAGGTGTTATTTTATTACCTGGCTTTAGCATCCTGAGGTCTGTTATTTCTGGATAACAGACCGTTGCTGTGGACGAAGGTCTGATTACTGAAGCTTAACAGAAGCAAGAAAATCATTTTTTAAATTACTAAAATGAAATAGTAAATAAATCGAAGCCGAAGTTTTAAATTCGCTCACAGAAGATGAAATTCATTACCTCAGTTTATTTAAATCATTTCCACATTTTGCTTAATTTGTGCGCTTAAGACAAGTATATACTGTGCCAGTACAGAGCACAGTTCACTCACAGCCCCTCAGCCTCACTCTCTGCTGCTATACACTACTTCACTGTGACGTGGCACACAGATCTGGTACTAAAAGGTGGAGCTAGAAACCCTGCAGTCTGATTGGTCAGTAGAGGACGCTCACTCTGGTTTTATGTAACCTCTGTTCATACATCAGTAAACTACAACTATAAAATGAAAGAGAAAAAAATAACTTCATTCACTGGGCCGACTGCCGGCAACTTTT
>NC_065515.1:2162656-2195821 GCF_006386435.1 Epinephelus moara
CCATCTGTGTCACCGCTGATGAGGAAATACAGCGAGTGCTGGACGGAGCAGTGAGTGACAACAACCCCGCCCACATTTAAGAGGACTGTCTGAACGGACCGAGGGTCTAGGTACCATGTCTGAAGGTTTACTGCTGGTTCCAAAGGTGCTGGACTGAAAGGGTTTGGTGGAGACGGGGCTTCAGTGGACTGAGGTCACAGTCCTCCCTCCTGTATAAACACTAGGGGTTGCCCCATGATACAATATTATCACGATACTCACGATATTATTGCGATAAAATATATTGCGATTTATTACCTGTTTTTAACTGCAAATAATGTCCCCAAGGAAAACTTCGTCAACATCTGTTTTAATTAATGAAATAAAGTTTTCAGTCTGATCTCACCTCAGTGAATGTTTTTGCAGCAACACGTATCTCGTGGTCTAATAAGAAGCAACTGATTTTATTAATCATGTAGGTTTACCTAAAGTTTAATTTGTATTTATAATATTAATAATTTATATTATAAAGAAATCGATGCTTGGCACTGTGTGACTATTGATATTTTCCCCCACCCCTACTACACACTTATCTAGTGCGCACAAATGAACAAAACGTGGGAACATTTTAATTAAATTGAGGAAACGAACTGAACCTTGTGCACACAAATTAATAAAATGTTGCTTTTATTTATTTATTCTTATTTTTCTCTCTATGGCCTCTCCTGGGCTCAGTACTTATACACTAATAGACTTTTAATGTTGTAGTTCATCAGTGTTGAGCCAATTTTAGACACTTTATAAGTTACAACATTAGATATATCAGTGGTACAGCACTGCATCGTATCATATGAACATATAAACACTTACTTTTTGTCAGAAAATGTAACTAAAGCTTTCAGATAAATGTGGTGCAGTAAATTGTAGAGTAGATGTAGATGAGTAGAAGTATAAATTTGCAGAGAATATTTTACATAACTTGGGGACACTGGTGCTGGGTGACACTGTGGGTGTAAACTCATGGTTACAGTCAGGCGTGTCGTCAGTACCTTTCTGTCAGAAAGCAGCAGCGTCAGGCCCGGCAGAGCCACTGGCTTCAGTTTCCCCGACCACCGACCTAGGAAGTACTCCGCCAGGATCCTGAGGCTCCGCCCCCGCCGCTCTGATGTCAAATACCGAGCCGAGACCGCCTCACACAGACGCCTACACACACAAACACACTCAGACATTTGACCTTTGACCTGATGATCATTTATCTTGATTTTGTGTCATCTTCACCGGTTGTTTAAGGCGATGGTGGCGACCCCGCCCATCCAGCGCTCCTCCAGCTGATCCTCAAGGTCCCGTCTAAGTCGAGCCCAGAGGAGGGGGGGCAGCCGGATCAGCGAGGGGGTCGGAGGGAGGGAGTACCTGTACACCTCAGCGATGACATCATCGTCCAGGGACATGATATCACGCAGTTCAGCCTCCAGCAGACCCTCCCTGAAGAGTCACATGATCAGTTCATTTATAAATTTATCGTTCGTTATCGTAATTACTGACAGTGATCATGTTTCTCTGGGCAACATTTTTACAAAGAATTAAAACTTACTCACACTGATCTGCCCTGGCAATTTTTCACATTATCTTTAGGACGTTTTGACTTTCAGGCAAAACATCCGATATTTTGATATCAACCTGCAAAAAAGCCCTGACAAGGCGCTGGTTACCTCCTGAACCCCCGGAACAATACAAGAGACGATATAGTAAATGATATTTATGGAAAAGAAAATATTTTCTCTTCATCTTCAGAAAAATTGAAGTCTGGACTAAGTGGGTAACACGTTAAACCTTAGAGACCAATTTTGTGAAGGTTTTGGATAAATAATCTTATTCTGTTGTTTTATTCTAACAAACCACACTGACTACTATTTTTTTTTTTCTCCCTACTCTCCTCGTGCCACTCTTTTGTGTTCCCTTTATCTCTCCTAAAATGTATAAAGTTCTTAAACTTTAAAAACAATGTGAACAGCAGGGGAAATTAAACTGCGTCTGTCCTGATGTATGTTCTGTCATATAAACTGTGCTTCAAAAAATAAAGAATTATAAAAAAATAAAATAAATAAATCTGCACGTAGGTTTTATTCCAATATATTTTCTGTAATTTTTATCCCTCCTAATTATTGTTTAAATATTGTTTCAACGTCCTCTACAGGAGTAACAATGATGATGGAAATACCAAATACATTTCAATTTATTTTAGCTTTTTTTCTTTCATTATAACAATTGAGACAAATTGGTTTTAGATTTAGAGCTTGTGTCCATACAGCCAGTCAAACTGCTACGTTTCTAACCTTATTTACATACGGAAGTGATGTCACTGTTTCATCATCTGAGCCATGTTAGCTCCAAACAAACACACGAGAACAAACAAACATCTACTGGAGAGAAGTGCAGCTTTTAGTCTTGGCAGCTAATTAGCATTAGCATTCAATATCAACATGAGCTCTGTTTTCAGAGAGTCACACAACCATCTCCTCACCTTGCCAGAGTCATGTATCCTAAGGCCCCGCCCACCAGCTCCTTCCCATGTTTCTCCTCCAGCATCAGGAAGAGCTGTGACATCATTTCCTGTGTGCTTGCGCTCAGGTGTGTCGCTGTGAGCGGGGTGAAGGACGTCCAGCGTTTGGCTGCAGACAGGATCAGTTTGAGGTGCAGAGGACAGCCGGTTGATTCAAAGCTCTGCAGCGCAGCGGTGCTCTGCTCAGGGGTCAAAGTTCGTTCAGATGCTCGCAGGTACGACTCCAGGATCTGTCGTCCTTCATCACGAGACAAACGCTCCACTTCAAAGAAACTCCCCAAAGTCCTCAACTTCAGCCGCATGTTAGCGAACGCCTCACTGTTGGTGTCCATGGAAACCACCAGGTGGATGTTAGGTGGGAGGTCGGCGGGCAGCCAGTGGAGTTTGTGAGCGTGATGCTGGTCTGAGAGCTGATCCAGAGCGTCCAGGATGATGAGCAGAGTGTTCCCCTGCTGGGACACCTCAGCGAGGACGTTCCTGAAGAACCGGAGAAGCTCCAGGTGAGTGTTGGCTGTTAGTGGTGAGGGCGGAGCCAAACCACAAGCCAAACAGATCTGAAGGCAGACGCTACGGAGGACGTGGTCGATGTCAGGTCTATGAGGATGACGAGCTGACAGCAGCCTGATCACCACCGCTGCCCTGGCCTCCAGGACACTACGCATCTCCTGCGCCAGTTTGCACAGAAGGGCCGTCTTCCCCATCCCAGCAGCCCCGTGTACCACCAGCGGGCCGTGGTGGACGTTGGTGGACTCCCACATGGCGCAGCAGAGCTTACCCAGAAGGCCCTCCCTCCCACAGACACCTCTGCACAGCTCCGTGCTCATGGCAGTGTGCTGTTCAACCTCCTCAACCACCCGGTCTGAGATTTCCTCCTTCTCTTCCTCAATGCTTCCCCAAATCTTCTTGCGCCTCCCCTCCACTGGCGAATCCACCGCCGCTTCAATCCTGGCCTTCATCTGTAAGATGAACTGCTCGCAGACGCTGTCCAAGTACTGAGCGTGCTCTTTGCGTTTGGGGTCGATGCTTCCTTTGCTGAGCTCCACGCAGTGCAGGTTGAGGATCTTCTGCAGCGTCGCGTAGAGGCGGGACTTGAGACCGGTGAGGAGTCCCTGAGCTTCTGCGTCCAGCAGACCGTCGGCAGTCAGGTCCATGTACTTAGCGAGACGTTTGGGGCCGTCCCTCACTCTCTGGCGGGGAACCTCTCGGACGAAGAGCAGAGCCGACGTTTCACTGCCGCCCTTCCACAAACCCTGCTCGAACTCTCGCTCTGTGACTGTGGACGAGAAGAGGAGGACGCTCAGATCTCAACAACATTTTGAAACAAAGGACAGACTGTGTCAACGTCTCTGACCTGATGTGAAGAAGTGTTGTTTCTGCTCTGCTGTGACGTCACCAGCTGCCTCGGCGTCCGTGGCGGCAGCACGTAGGAGTTGCAACAGTTGAGTCTCTGTGAAACGCCAGGAAAGGAGATTGTTGTCACGCTGGGGGCCGCTCTCAGGTCGGAGGTCACTGTAGTGGGGGAAGTGAGCCGTGATTGGCTGAAGCACATAGGTGGGCGGGACTGCATTGTTGTCTTTTAAGAACCACTGATTCAGCTGCTTGACGCCTTCAGGGTTTTTGGAGAGTTTGGACAAAAGGACTTCAAACTGCTTCTCGGGGACGAGGCGAGGAAGAGTTCGGTGTCCGTATCTGTTCCCCAGCAAAGCCTGTGGAGCCGCAGAAAAATAAAGAGCGGAAGAAGAAAGAGCTGATAGATAATCCTGGATTTATCACGTGCTTCCACTTTTACTTCCACTCCAACATCAAATAAAAAGATGAAATATGTGACTCTGGATTTATTGTTGCTTTGGTTAATAAAATGATTTTAAACCGTCAAACTGATTTTGTTGAATTGTTCTGCAGAGGAGGAAATCTGTGTTACTGTAAGAGCTCATCTCCATCTCTGTGTACGATGTAAAGTTTGTAGTTATTTAACAGGGTTCTCTTTAAAGAAATCATTCTCCAGGATAGTTCCAATGAGGCAGAGTCTGAGAACTTGAAAGCTGTATTAAAGAGTAAGATTTTATTATCACCTGGATGTGTGAGGGAGTTTATGTAGCAGCTGTAATAAGCTGATCTATAATCCATGATGCAAACAGAAATAAATCAGTCAAAAAGTGTTTTAAAGAATTTCATCAAATCGCCGAGGATCATGGGATACATGACTTTATCTCCAGTTAAAACATAGAAGTCCACCTGGTGTCTTTTTTACAGGAAACCTTTGATTATTATTTGAATAATAAAGATAATAAAAATCTGGATTTATAATTCAAGGCAAGACTCACCACAAACGCAGGACCGGCTGAAATCCTCTGACAGGTGTTGATCTCCTGCAGGAAGACGCCACAGGCTTCGTGGTCTCCAGACGAGACGCCACGAATTCCCCAACGCAGATCCAACACCTGAACAGGAAGTGACCTCACAGATCAATGAACAGGTATTCACTGAAGCTGCACATATAAGTTGTCTCTCAGTTCAGGAACTGCAGCCTTTGAAGGATGCGGCCTTCGCTGTCGACGTCGGCCACATCCTTTGAAGACGGCATCAGCCAAACCGAACAGTCTCCGTAATGGGACAGTCCTGTCTGCAGAGGATTTTCTGGTTGCATCACCAGTTGTTTTTGCCCCGTTCCGTTGGCATAACTGTTACCTAGCAACCAGCTGCGCTTGACGAAAGAAGGAGGAAGTTTGTAAGTTAGTTAACCCTAAATCATGGACCCACAGATTGTTATTATATAAATGTTTTTTATTTAATACTTGAGGAGATGATTCGCACCGGAGATGCTGCCGTCTGATGGAGCGTTTTCAGGTGAACTTATTAAACTAAGATTGTTTCAGCTGTGTGCTTTTAGCTAACGTAATGTTAATAACAGCTAACCGTTAGCTAGTTAACAACTGTTAGTTAACTTCACTTAATATATAATCGTCACCGGCGTGCAATGCATCTTGGGATAGGCCGGGCCACAACGAATTCATCCGTTGCATCCTTTAATTTCTGGGAAAGAAGGCTGCATTTCTCGGCCGCATTTGAAGGAACCTTTGAAATGGGACGGCCTTGGTCGCACCGATGTGATGCAATCAGTTTTCAAATGCTGCTGCAGCCCCTGAACTGAGACACACACACACACACACACACACACACACACACAGATATATCATATTATCAGTTACTGGATTACAGTGGTGGAATGTTACACAGTACTTATTCAAGGTACTTGTACTTTAAGTATTTCCATGTTATGCTACTTTATACTTGTACTCCTCTACATCTCAGAGGTGAATATTGTACTTTTTACTGCTCTACATTTATCTGACAGATTTATTAATATTTGAATGTTTGTGAAAAAGTTGCAGTAAAATATAACACACATGCAGCAGTAATATTAATCCAAAAACATCATATAGAACAGGAAAACATTTTACTGCAATATACATACTGTTACTGCTGAGAATACGTACATTTATGTCTGTAAGGTTTTAAAGCAAAGTTTTAACTTGTAGTTGAGTATTTTCACAGTGTGATATTAGTACTTTTACTGCAGAAAAGGGTCTGAATACTTGTTCCATCACTGCTGCATCACTTTGTGTTTAAGTAAATGTTCACATAAAAGAACTGACCTCAAACACGAGCCCCAGACTGCGACAGAAAGCAAGGACTTCTGGGTAAGCTTTTTCCAGCAGCGCTTTCCTCTCGCTGCTCATATCTGATCAGAGAGCAGTGACACAGTCAGACAGACACAGAGTTCAGAGCAGAATCAGTCTCAGGATCTGCTGTGATGTAAAGGTGGAGCTCAGAAGTACTTCAGAAACATAAACTGGAGGGAATCTAAAGATATGTAATACTAATACTGCATTTTATTTATAGGTGCCTTTCAAAGCACAAGACAGTTAAAAAACAAGCAGCAGTTTATCCATAGATTATAAAATCAAGCAATTCAGTGATATACAATTAAAGTTAAGAAAATAATCAGACAAAAATCATAATTATAAATATTAGGCATAAATCATCAAAATCATCATCAGGGCAAGTCTCAATATGTGTGTGTCACCATTAAATCTGGCCGAACATGGCAGCTTGAAAAGGTGTGTTTTCAGACGGGATTTAAAGTGGAAACAGAGTCAATATTGTGAATGTCGCAGGGGAGAGCTCCAGGGGTGGAGGGCAGAACGGCTGAAGTCCAGCGGGCAGGTGGTGATGTGAGGTGGATTGCAGAAGAGGATCTCAGAGTACGAGAGGGTGTGTAGATATGACAGAGTTCAGACAGGTAGGAAGGGGCATGGTTATGAAGGGCCTTAAAGGTGAGAAGCAGAGTCTTTACATCGATGTGATATGTTTAACAGGAAGTCCGTGAAGCTGCTGGAGAACAAGAGTGATATGATCTATGGACAGGGCTCTGGTGATGATACTGGCGGCTGAATTCTGGACCAACAGGAGTTTATGAAGACACTTGAGTGAAAGACCAAAGAGGACAGAACTACAGTAATCAATACAAGATGTAACCAAAGAATGGACGAGGATAGCGGCACTGTGAGGTGGAAGTGACGCGCAGCATACAGCCAGTCATTGTAGCTTCAACCCGACTAAATTCATTTAAATACATCTTATCTGCCAACTAGACTCATGTGTTTGTGCAATACAGCTTAGATGCATTACCGCCAGATATTATATTAATATTAATAATAATAAGTTTTATTTATATAACACCTTTCATACAAGAAATGCAGCACATAGTGCTTTGACAATAAGGGAACTGCATCACATTAACTGACTGACCACAGAAAGTTTAATAAACGGGGTCTACTCAGACGAGTTTGTTTTAAATCCACCACAAGGCTGTGTGCTGGCACCACTGCTGTTTTCCATTAAATGCAGTGACCGCCCACAGCAGTAATGTCAAGCTGTTTAAATATAAGGGTGATATGCCATGTCATGTATGAGGAGGTTCACTTTAGCCAGGTCACTGCTCGTCAGGACTGGTGTCAGGCGAGTTACTGGAAATGAATGTGGTCAAAACAAAAGAACTTCTTATACAAACAAAACCAAACAGAGCCAGTCATATCCTGCCTGTCATAATCAATAACCAGCCTGTGGGAAAAGTGGAATGATTTAAGCACTTGGGCACAATTATCAATCAGACATTAACTTTTAAAGAAACCTCAGAGAGCATTTTTAAGAGAGCCAATCAGTGCTTGTTTTCCACCAGGAAGCCAAGAGGCTTTGCGGTTTAACGCCTACTTGAGATGGAAAACAGAAGCCGTTTATCATTCAACATTACAGCATGTAATGCAGTAACGCAGAGTGCACAGAGCAAAAACAAGCTCTCCAAGATTGTCAGCGTTGCAGGGAAGGTGATCGGCAAGTCACAGAAACAACTCTGCCATATGACTGACAGTGCTGTACACAGGAAGGCCAAACATGTATGCTGATACCTCACATTCATTACACTCAGAGTTTGAGCTGCTCCCGTCTGGCCTTCTCAAGAACCAGCCAGAACATATTTAGGAGTCCTCTATTCCCTGTTCCATACAGGCAATGAACACAAAATGACTGCATCAGGGAACGCTGCCTCTGTGCACCATTGCATCTTGGATATTGTATATTTGTATGTCTTTAATGGTGTACTGTGTTCTGTGTTTTGTATGAAGCTGTAGACGGTTTGAACTGCTCAACAAAAATGTTCACTACACTAAACCAAATTCTTTTAGCTACCAGACTTAACCTACCAGGCTAACCTGAAGCAAACAATTGAAACTAAAATGTTAGCTAAACTATTATGCTATCATTTTAATCATTAGCTAATGCGAAGAATACGGTTTAAACTGCTCAATTAAAATGTTTGCTAACGTGAAGCAAACTGTTTAAACTGCTTAAAACTCAAATGTCGGCTAAATTTTCTAGGAGGTGGACAATAAAGTTTATCTATCTGTTTAAACTGCGTAACTTAAATGTTCACCAAACTAAATAAAACTCTTCAAACTGCTTAACTCAAATGTTGGCTAAACTGAACCAAACTCTTTTAGCAACCAGCTTTTACTGTTAGCTAACTTGAGCTAACTAAATTAGGCCGTTAGATAACCTGAAGCAAGCAATTCAAACTGCCTCACTAAAATGTTAGCTAAACTGTTGTACTACTAAATTTAACTGTTAGCTAACTTATATAATGTGAGCACAAATGTTAGTTCTCATCCCCTCTGCCATCTTTTCTGATCTATACATTCACAAAGCTGAATTTCTTCTGCAGTTTTCTCACAGGGTTACAAAGTATGATGATATACAACCACAATTCTCAACACCATTTCACAAATTCAGAATCTTTAATTGGGCCCAAAAATGTCCCTGTTAGTGCAACACACACCTGCTGCACAGGGACATAATAAGTAGTCCTGATTTGGCCAATATTAGATTATGTAGAGAGCATTGAGCTGAGCTGCTCTGACCTGTGAACGTGGAGCTGATGAACACTCGGATCATGTTGGAGCTGCTCCTCATCTTCTTGGCTCCATCTGTCCGTCCTCTCAGGATGTCCTGCAGGGTGACATCTCGTCCTCCTGCTGCTGCTGGACGCTCCGCCATCTTCTGCTTCTCCTTCAGACTGCTCCACTCGTCTGGTCTTCCCTCCCTCAGCTGCTCTCTAGTCTGCTTCCCTCAGAGAGTTTCCTCCACGACAACCAGTTCTCCCAGCTGACCTGCTGATGTACCTGCAGGTTACCTGCCAGTGCATAGTTGGTTTGTAACAAAGAAAAAAGTGCATGAGACCAAATCACAACATTATTTTATCATCTTTAAAAGTATCCTGCATTAGCTTCTTATCCAGCGATGGAGGAAGCATCAAGATGTTTTACTTGAATAAAAGTAGCCTAGTATTAGCACACTGTGAAATTACTTTTATAAGTAATGCATTGATAATGTTACTTTAAAATTTAAAACAGTATGTTGTACAACTCACATGATGGAAAATGGTCTTTTATCTTTTTCTTTTATTTAATATAATATTTTTCAGGACCTGCAAATTATTCCATTTTAACAAGGTTTACATTACTCACAACATATACAAACTTATCTCATTAAAACTGGAAAGATATTTGTATAATGTAACAAGTTGCACCAAACATCCATGTTTTAATGATACAAAGATGTAGTAAAAACCAAAACAGCAAACTATAAATTAGCTTTTATTGGCTACAAAACTTGACAACATCTGGTTTTAATGGTTTTAAATGTTTTATTTCATGCTGCTTTTTTGCAAATGTAGAGTCAGAATTTAATTTTGAATAATAATAATTTAAATTTTAAATAAAATAATGTCAACATGAAATACAGAAATGCTGATAACATGGACATCGACTACTAACTTTACTAAATTGTTTTGTGTTTTAACCGAGATGAACACATATTTATGGTTAAAATAAAAATGCAATCCAGCTAACATGAATCAATCTGTTTAAGCTATTAAATTTAACCATCAGCTAACCCGAAGAAAACTGTTTAAACTACTTAACTAAAATGTTAGCTAAACTGAACCGAACTGTTTAAGATACTAAATTTAACTGTTAGCTATCTTGAAGCAAACTATTCAAACTACTTAACTTAAATGTTACTCACACTAAACCAAATAGTTTTAACTGCTAAATTCAACTGTAAACTAACCTTGAACAAACAGGCGAAACTGCTTAACTAAAATGTTAGCTTACCTGTTACGCTCCTAATTTGGGTCCATGTCATTGGTTCGACATCCCATTAGTCCGACTGTCCGCGGTGCTGAACGGCTCGCGGGGGGCGTATGGTGCGTATAGTAACCCTAACCCTAACCCTAACCCTGTCAAACCAATGGGCAGTTCCCCCTAATTTTCACTGTTAGCTAACATGAAGAATACTGTTTAAACTGCTTAACCGAAATATTAGCTATACTAAACCAAACTGTTTGAAATGCTTAACTCAAATGTTGGCTAAACTAAACCAAAATCTTAAAGCTACCAGATTTAACCGTTAGCTAACCTGAAGCAAATTAAAGGGCTAAATTGAAATGTTGGCTAAACTAAACCAACCTGTTTTCGCTACTAAATTAAGCCGTTAGCTAAACTGAAGCAAGCAATTGAAACTGCTAAACTAAAACGGTAGCTAACCTGTCACGCTACTAAATTTAATTGTTAACTAACCTGAAGCAAACTGTTTAAACTGCTTCACTGAAATGTTACCTAAACTGTTATGCTACTAATTTTCCCTGTTAGCTCATGTGAAGAATACTGTTTAAACTGCTTGACTGAAATGTTTGCTTAACTGAACCAAATTGTTTTAACTGCTAAATTTAACAGTTAGCTAACCTGAAACAAACTGTTGAAACTGCTAAACTAAAATGTTAGCTAAACTGATAAACTACTAAATCTAACTGTTAGCTAACGTAAAGAATATTGTTTAAACTGCTCAACTGAAATCTACAAAACTGAACCAAACTGTTTAAACTGCTTAACTTAAAAGTTGGCTAAACTGAAACAAACTCTCAGCTATCAAATTTAACCGTTAGCTAACCTGAAGTAAATTGAAGTGGTAAACTGAAATGTTGGCTAAACTGAACCAAACTGTTTTAGCTGTGAAATTAAACCATTGGCTTACCTTAAACAACTGAAACTGCTGAACTTAAATGTTAGCTGAACTATTTAACTGTCATCTAACCTGAAGCAAACTATTTGAACTGTTTCACTAAAATATTACCTAAACTGTCACGCTTTTAATTTTCTCTGTTAGCTAACGAAGAATACCATTTAGACTGCTTAACCAAAACATTCGCTATACTAAACCAAACTGTTTTCCACACTGAAGAGTTTGACTCATTTTGATTAAAAAAAATTAAAAGATGAATAAATGACATTTACATGTTTGTGGCATTTAAGACCTCATAAATTAAAATTTAGGAGTAATGTTAATTAATGACTTTCAAGGCCAAATATTTAAATAATTAAACTGAGGAAACTGAAAGACTTTTTAAGGACTAACCGTCACCTTGTGTTAGCTGTGAGGTCAGGAATTTGACCTACGAGGATTTTATTTGTATTGTTGCTGTAAAAAAAAAAAAAAAATCCTCTTCTCTGTGTGTTTTAGTACCTTTACCAGCTGGGCTGTATTGTACCATCTCACTTCACGTTGATCTCACCTGAGTGTTTACTAAGTGAGGGCCTGTGGGAGTTGGGGGGCCCCCAGGGGCCACCGCCCACAGCTGCAGCTCCGCAGTAATTACACTGAAGACGAAGGAGAAGATGATGATGATAATGAGGATAACAAATCTACTGTAGAGCTCAAGGACATCAGCTGCACCTGAAGCTTTTACACAGTTACAACCCTCTGAGATCATGTGACGCACAAACAACTCAAATATCAGACAGGTGAGTTTTGTCATCAGGTACAGGTGAGTTGTGCGTCTGTATAAAATCCAGTCATGTTAACAGACCATAAATATTCAAATACTCATTTGAACAGTGAAGGGGATTCATGTATAAATTAATCATGATAAAATAACTATTAGTCTATTTTAATTGTTAACCTCCTCTTCCACAAGATACAATTACATAACGTTTTGTTTGTTTTAAATAAATTTACATCGTCAAATGTCATTTCCATTTCTAAAAAAAATGTTACTCAGTGACTGACCACAGGTTGGGGACCAGACTCCAACGATGCAATTCACGAATCTAGGTTGTCACATGATAACTGCCACAGTGAGAAACAAGCAAAACAAAATCCTGCTACTCAAATATATTTTTAATTTTCATATAATGAATACAGCAAAGTTTTACTCCTTCAGGCTTGTAAACGTTATTCAAATAGATAAATCACTGATATTAAACTGATCACAACTCATAAATAAAGCCTGTGGTGATAAATATGGCTTTGTTCTGAGGGGTCAAAAGTGAAGAAGGTTATGAGCCAGTGATGTAGGTTCTGTTATATAGGCTTTGCCTGAATGTTGACTGTAGTAGATTACAGTTTTGAGTGTTTGTGAGATGATTTCCACTCATACAAACTGAAACCAACAGTTGAAATCGATCTAAACAGAGGTGAAGGTTTTGAAAAATGATCAGCAGGGATTTAAACATGTAAAAACAGCGATGTAGTCTGATCCCAAACAGAAGCAGCAGCAGAGGAGTTGTTTTTCAGACGCTGTTAAATCTGCTCTCCTTCCTGTTTATCTGTTTGTTCTGCAGTTTTACCTCCAGGCTGTTTTTTAAAGCAGAGCTGTTGACCTGCAGCTCTCTGAGGACGTTACATCAGCTGCAGCCTGCTGATGCTTCATACTCCCATCAGTCTCACCGTCTTCACACGCTGGAGCCAGGAGATCCTAATATGGGCTAAAGGGGTGGAGCAGCAACGACCACAGTATGTAGCAAGAGGGTGTGACACCTGCCAATCTAACAGCTTTGATATCTCCTAATCAGTGAAGTGACATCATTTCCTGACAGCTGACGTTGTGTATAAAGTGTAGAGACTTTGGAGAAGTTAAAGGTTCACTCATTCACTTCAATACAGTCAGCACTTAGTGGACGTTAGAGGAACTGCAGCTCAACACACTTCAGCTGAGGAGGCTGCTGATTGGTTGCTGTTGGATGTTAATCATATCCTTAATTACATGGCTGCTGTCACAGATTTACAGAGCCCAGTGGTGGGAAGTAAGTACTGAACTTAAGTTCTGGAATTAAGGTTCCGGTCTGTGTTTTATTACTTGCTATTTATATAAGAATCATGGTTGGGCGTCATCACGCTACATATTTAACCTTAAGTTACGTGGGTAAGTTTTAGGAAAATAATCGTGGTTGGGCGTTATTACATCACGCTAGTCACATAGGTTAGGTTTAGGAAAAGAATCATAGTTGGGCATCATCACGTTACGAACTTAATGTTAAGTTACGAAGGTTAGGTTTAGGAAAAAAAAATGACCGGGCGTCATCACATTACGTACTTAACCTTAAACCACGTAGGTTAGTCTCCAGACAGTAAAGTTACGTAGGTTAGGTTTAGTAAAAAACTCATGGTGGGGTGTCGTCATGTTTCTTACTTAACCTTAAGTCATGTGTGTTGGGTTTCGTAAATGACAGTTAGTTAGGTTGGGTTTAGAAAAAGAATCACGGGTGGGCGTCATCACATTACGTTCTTAACCTTAAGTCACGTAGGTTAGGTTTCGTAAAGTTACGAGAGTTGGGCTTCGTCAAAATACTTATTTAACGTAAAGTTACGTAGGTTAGGTTTAGGGGAAAAAATCATGGCTGGGCGTTGTCACATTATGTCCTTAACTTTAAATCAAGTAGGTAAGGTTTTGGAAAGTGAAGTTACGTAGGTTAGATTTAGGAAAAGAATTAGGTTGGGCATTGTCACATTATGTACTTAACATTAAGTTACATAGGTTAGGTTTAAGAAAACAATCAAGGTTGAATGTCGTCACATTACGTACTTAACCTAAACTCACGTAGGATAGGTTTAGGAAAAGAATCATGAATGGGCGTCATCACAGTACATACTTAACCTAATGTCACGTAGGTTAGGTTCGGAAAAGTAAAGTTATGTAATTTAGGTTTAGGAAAAAATCATGGTTTGGCGTAGTCATGTTACGTACTTAACCTAAAGTCACATAGGTTAGATTTCCAAAAGTAAAGTTACGGAGGTTAGGTTAAGTAAAACAATAAGGTTGGGCATTGTCACGTTACGTACGCAACATAAAAAGTCACGTGAGTTAGGTTTCGGAAAATAATTATGGTTTGGTGTCGTCATGTTACGTACTTAGCCTAATGTTACATTACATTGTTAGATTTCGGAAAGTGAAGTTATGTAGGTTAGGTTTAGGGTAATAATCATGGTTGAGCGTTGTGACGTACTTGGCGTAAAGTTACATACTTAATACATACTATGTAACTTAAAATAACAAAGTTCATACGGGACGTGAACACCGGTCTCCAGGGGAAACTTGTGTGTTTGTTCAACCCAACCTACCTCCTTAAGAGAACTTTTCCTCCCATCAGATCATTGGACACATGACCGCAGCCTTCAAGATTACATGGGTAACGTACAAATTCTGGTGCGTTACATTTCCTGTGTGTACGTACAAAGGGTGCGTGAGAACAGTCTGCATTTTGCCACATCCCCATCATAACTCATGAACCGGGTTGCAGGGAGGCATCACTGTACTGGTGACGAGTGTTGATGAGGTTGTGTGTGTGTGTGTGTGTGTGTGTAAATGCATGAGTGTGTGGATGCATGTGCAAATGTGGTCGTAGCTATTGTGAATTTGTGCGTTTAAAATGAACCATTCAGTGTCAGTTTGCAATGTGACAGGAGTTTGTTTTTGGTGTTGGACACAAACGTTCAGTCCTGTGAAGACGACCTCTACTGTCCATAAATGTTTTCATGTAACATCAGTTACTCAGACACAGAAGACGTCACCTCAAATCATTTTATTAAGTTCATTTTTTTCCACTTTGGGTAACATTTTACTGTTTTTTCTAGAAAACCTCAGTCCGTTGTTCTCTGTGGGTCCCTGCTGTGGTGGGGAGGTGGAGCTTGCTGCTGTGATTGGTCAGCAGGGACACGGCGTGCTGGCGTCCTGCTCCACTGTTAGTCCTTTACTCAGCAGGAACGCTTCCTGCTTCGGTTCGCGCCCGAGGAACTTCCTCAACATCTCGGAGGCGTCCTCAGAGCCGCCGGGCCGCAGGATGAACTTCCTGTAGTCCAGACCCACCTGGAGGACCAATCAGAAGACAGGATTCAGTGAGTCAACATCTGCTGTGAAGTGGCTCTGTCTGCGTTGTGTTGTCTCTTCAGGCTAACAGTTCCCCTCACTTAGTCTTTGTGCTAAGCTACGCTAAACACAATGTACTTAGCTTCACTTGCTTGTTTCAGTTAGTCAGATTTGTTTATGAGTAATCAGCTGATATTTTCATTCCCATCATACATTTCACCTGCTGATTTTATTTTGCCCTCAGCTGTTCTGAGATCTGACCTTTGGGTTCATGATTCCCTCCTGTTTGAAGCGAGCAAAGAACATGTCCATGGAGAACACCTCGCTCCAAAGGTAACCGTAGTACTGAGCATCGTAACCGCCTGCCAGGTGTCCGAAGGTCGCTGGCATGTTAGTCCCTGCAGGGAGAGACAGAGAGGTCAAAGGTCAGAGAGATGAGAGGATGAAAACCAGGTGGCAGGGAGGAAGAAGTCTGAAGGCCTGTTTCTATTAGGATTAACTGTGTCTACAGTTTCTGTACTGAGTGTCACTGACTGTCCAAACCACAAGAAAACTCTTTTCCTTTCAAATTTTATTTCACTGTAAAATTTACTCTCCTGAAAAAAATCAGCTGTTTAATGAGCAGGATTACTAACTGTCATGTCACACAGCCAACAGACTGTTTTAGTCTTGTATTCAGACTAATGTATAATCTGTGTCTGGAAGGGCTGAGTGATATGGACAAAAATTAATTCCTCTGTATTTACAGGCTGACCAGTGATACACGCTATATATCTCTGTAATTTTATATGAAACGGGCAATATGTTTTCAGCTGCAAGTCAAAGCCACATTTGAGATGTCACAAGCAGTTTTATAAAAACAGACTGTGATCAAAATAAAATGCAAAGACAGAAATTTTTTTCCCCTGTTTGAAAATATACAGCAACAGTTACACCTCCGAATTTTCCCCACAAATACAACATGCTAACGTTATTAGCCCAAGCCTATGGCATTTTACATTGTATAAATTAGCCTAGCAGCTAGCAGAGATTTCCTTTGCTCATATTTCAGCCAGGATAAATCACACACAGTGTGTGGATGCTTTATTGTCTTCACAATTTATTGTTTCTTATCTGTAAAATTAAAGTTGCAGTGCTTCTGAAGGACTTAAATATTTCTGACACTCAGAAATTGTTCAGTTCTTGAAAAGTGCTTCTGCTCTCCTACAGCTGAAGAGAAAATGCTTCAGTCTAGGGCCACTGATTCCACCGCCGCATCTTTACTCTGTGTTTGTGCGTGAGCGTGTCGCAGCAGCCCCGACGCTCAGACAGCAGGAGGAGCGGCTGCTGCAGCACGATAATAAATTACACCAAAACATAAAAACAGTGAGCTAACAGTTACAGATAAAAGAACAGGTAACGTCGGAGCTTCTTAAGACTACTGTCGTCAATAATTTAGCCCTGCGGCCCGTTCACTAACGGCAAGATTAACGGTGTTAAAGCTTCACACATCCCTGTAAAATGTGAATATTAAAAGCTCGATCTCAGATTTTATGAACTGATATCTGGTCATTCAAATGAAGATCGTCTTGAATCAGATGAATCAATTATTTTAACTCAGCCCTACTTTGGTCTTTAAAAGACACACAACCATTGAAAGATAAATAATGTGACGTAAATAACAACTTAACAAGGGACGTTATTTCAACCTGAAATGTCAAGTTTATTTCTTATTATCTATGGACTTATTTATTATAAAAAACAAATGAATTAAATCAAGAATCCCTCACTGATTGGGCAGGTCACATGGTAGGAGAAACACTGATACAGTTTTGAAGGAACACTTCACCCACAAATGATCATTTGTATAATAATTAGTCACCTCGTGTTCCCTTAAATTCATCAAGAAAACTTTGTTTTTCTCACATGCCCTCACGGTGATGAAGAATCCAAAAACTGAGAAACTTCTTGATGATTATGCGTGTAGTATGATCCAGTCGTACGCTCAGCACTTCACAAACAGACGGCTCTGTCTGAAGAGAAACTGAACTTAAAAATATCTAAACTCTCTTCAAAGCCAGACTCCACTGACAGAAACTTAACACGGGAGCTGCTGGTTTGCCGTTGCCTCCATCAGCTAGTTAGTTCATGTTATTGTGTGACTTTAGGGTTTAAAGGGTTAGTTCAGATTCACATTCAGTGTTCAGAGAGGTAAAATGACTGTTTCTGTCAGTGGAGTCTGGCTTTGAAGAAATCATAATTAGATTCACTCTCAGACTTTCTGTGATGTACTGATCATGCGACCTGATAAATGAGACTTGGATTACACGAGTGGTGTGAGAGTTTGAAACAGATGTTTTGATATAGCTTTGCTGTTGTTAAACGTGGACCCCACTTACATTAATTCATCAAGAATTTTCACATATTCAACTGAAGACGAGATGAGTAACTGATGAACATACGGTCATTTGGGGGGGCTGAAGTGTTCCTTTAATTGCTGCTGGAATATAAAATGTCTCAGATAAAAAGCATCAGAGCAGCTTCACTGAACTGTCTGTGGTTTTATTGTAGTTCTGCAAAGTGCTACCAGGTGGAGACCTGAGGGCCTCAGACTGGAGCTGCCGCCTGAACATCATCACTGTGACTCATCAGCTGGCGTGTGGGAGCCTGCTGATGTTCACAGACTGAGTCGCTGGGCTGACCAGAGGAAAAGGAAGCCTGGTGTGTGTTTGTGTTTTTTTGTGTATGCAGTATGTACAGTGTTTAAAGTGTGACCTGATGAGGCAGGGATCCCCAGGATGTCCTGACAGAGGCGTGCGTACTCCTCTGCGGCGTCCAGCCCCTTCCTGGTGTGCAGAGCCTGATCCACTTTAGCCAGAACGATCTGCCTCAGGTTAAACAGACCTGCGGGAGAGTCACGGTTACCATGGCAACAGTGAGACAAGAACAGCTGTCAGTTAGGGCATCACCTCCACCTCATATGCCCTTTGTAGCGTTTGTATTTCAAACTCAATACTTTTACTTTGTTGACCGACAGTGCTACTTCCTGTGTGGTACCCACCAGTGTTGGCGAGGCGGGACTTGATGAGTTTGTCGAGCAGCTCGTCAGGGATGGCGTTGCCGGTCTTGTAGTGTTTGGACATCCTCTGCAGGGGCTCCTTCTCCCAAACCCAGTTCTCCAACATCTGAGACGGAGCCTCCACAAAGTCCCGCTCCACGTGAGTCCCGCTGAACATGGCGTAGTCCGCCTGCAAACACACGCACGCTCAGAGACCAGCTGACAGGAAGTGTCCAATCACAGTAGTTACCTCCATCATCATGAGTTAATGCATCATTAACTACATCAATTCATGGGGTCACAAAATAATTGTTCAGGACTGGGCGTCCACTTTACAGGAGCTGAACTGCGTCTATATCAGAGTTTAGGCTAACGTTAGCTGCTCTGTCTGAGGAGGAGGACGAGGATGGAGAAGAAGATGGTGGAGGATGATACCAAAAAATTTCCCAGTGTGAATCAATTTATTTTCATTAAGAATAAGAAAATGGTTGTGGGGCCAGATTTGGCCCATGGGCCGGAAGTTGAGTATCACTGCTGTTAACTGTTTACATTCAAAGCGTGACAGGTGAGGGTCGAGTTAAGACTCTCCAGAGACGACACCATGTAGAGTTGCAGCCTCTGGTTCATCAGCTGACCTGAGCGCAGAGTTGGTGCATGACGTGTCCGAACTCGTGGAAGTACGTCTCCACCTCGTCGTGCTGCAGCAGCGACGGAGCGTCGGCCGTCGGCTTGCTGAAGTTGGCCACCATCGCGGCCACCGACATCTGACGCCTGCCGTCAGACAGCAGACATCCGGGCTGCAGGCCGAAGCAGGCGGCGTGACCGTACTTCCCCTCCCTGCAGGGGACAGGTGAGAGAGGGGACACTGAGGACACCTGGACACTCACATCTCCACATTTACCCAAAATGAACACAGAGCTCTCTGCCGCCGTGTTGCCCCACCAGCAGAGCCTCACCTGGGGTAGAGGTCGAGGTAGAACTGGCCGATCACCTGCCCACTGCTGCGGTCCGTCACACAGTACAGAGAGACGTCAGGGTGCCACACAGCGGCTCCCTGCACCTGCTCAAAGGACAGACCCAGCAGCTCCTGGTAGATGTCCAACAGACCCTGAGTCACCACCTCCATGGGAAAATACTCCTTCAACTGGTTCTGATCCACTGCGTACTGAGTCTCCTCCACCTGAGAGGAAGAGGAGGAGGAAGAGGAGGAAATCAATAAAGTAAAAGTTCAACTTAGAGATTTGAATCATAAGTCAGAGACCTGTCAGTCCACTGAGACTGCGTCAAGACGAGCAGTCTGGGTTTTTGTGCGGTGCACTTCTGGGGACGTCTTGGTTTGTGGTGGGCGAAAAATCAAACCGCATAGTATCACCATATTTTGCGTGGCAATACTGGATCAATACACCAACACCAAGGATCAATTTTTATATCATATATTCATATTGTGAATGCAAATCAAACTTCAGGTAGCCTCCTGCAATAGTAAAATGTCTTGCTTTTTCAGGTCACTAGATACAATTTGCTGCAGTAAAAATTACTGAAGTGAGATGAACAGACGAAGAACGTCTTGTTTGATATAACAGATGTTGACGGAGTTCAAGGAACTCATCTGCAGATGTTATAAGGTGATGAATCACAATACGTTATCACAATACTCAGCACGTCGCACAACGTTTAAAATTGAAATAATATTGTATCGTGAATCAAGTACTGTGATAATAACGTATCGTGGGGCCTCTGGTGGTTCCTGCTCATAGGTTTGGTCCCCTGATTTGCCGCAGAGTGAGCGCTCCTTGCTTTCACGCCGTGGACACGGAGGCAGCTGAGTGGAGGAGGAGAGGCTTTTCAGGCTCTGAGGTAACGTCATCTTCTGTCTTCTGCTCAGAAGTGGTGGATTTACAGCTCACAGCATCTGAATACGACACAGCCTCTAGCTTTTGTTTGATATCTAGTGTCGGCAAAAAATGTTGTTGCACATTTCTCTCGTGAAATACGGTGAGTAACTGACTGACAGTTCAGGGTCCAGCCTTAACTTTACTTGAGTCATTTATGTGTTGTGTTGATTTTTATTTTTTGGTTTAGTTTGTACTGATGACATTTTGTTTGGTTTTTTTGAAAGATCAATTTTAAAATAACTTTGGACCAAGTTGTGTTGTCACTCACATGATCCCTTTAAGGGACAGTTCCCCTCAAATCTAACATACATACTTTTCCTCTCACCTGTAGTGCTGTTCATAAATCTAGGGTTGTGGTGTGAGTTGGTCAGTGTTGGAGACATCGGCCGGAGAGATGTCTGCCTTCTCTCCAATGTAATGGACCTAGAGGACACTCCAAAAATAAAATTAAATAAAAATACATTTGAAAAACTCAACATCAATTTGTCTTTCCAGAAATCCACAGACCTTGTTGCGAGCAGTTTCATGTAGGAACTATTTTCCATCTCCTCAACTACACCTGCCAACCGTATCACTGCTCAGAGGGAAGTGTGCATCGACTCATGGACAAGCGGCTCGTGCTCGCGCTGAGCTGTAACGTTAGCTAGCTCAGTGGCACTAGATGAGTTCGCAGTAGATGCACGCTTCCTTGTGCACAGTGATTCGGTTGGTAGGTGTAGTTTAGTAGAAAGAAAATAGTTCCTTCATGAAACTGCTCACAACAAGGTCTGTGGATTATCTCGAGTAACCAGGAGTTTTCTGGAGTGCCGTCCAGTTCCGTCATCTTGAAGAGAAGGCAGACATCTCTACGGCTGATATCGCCAACGCTCTGCAACTCACACAAAAACTATCTAGACTGATGAACAGCTCCACAGGTCAGAGGAAAAATGTGATGTTAGATTTTGGGGTGAACTGTCCCTTTACATTTGGTGTTGTCTTTGTAGATGTCCCTGTAGCAGCTCTTCTCCCAGGCGTGCAGCTCTTACCTGAGTCATGAAGTAGCGGGTGTCCCAGGCATGCAGCTCTCCTCTGAAAGGCAGATTTCTCTTCTGACACTCCTTCTCCTTCAGTTTGAGGATGACCGAGCGCTCCTCATCACCCAGAGGCTTCAGCTTACGAGCCAGCTCCTCTGAAACACACCAAAGAGAGAGGAGGAGTCAGGAGAGGAGTTCCCTCTGAAGGCAACCAGTCACCTGTTTGTGATCTACAGAGGAAGAGTTTATTCTCAAACCTTAGATTACACAAAATACCACCAGTTCATGTGAGATCATTTCTGTCCAAACACTGAAGCATCTTGTTCCACACGTCTCTCTGCAGGTAATCGGAGCACACAGGTATAGCTTCACTCACCCAGGAAGCTGGCCACCTTCTTCCCAGACTTGGCCATGTTCATCTCTAGGACAAAATCAGCGTGTGTGGTGAAGCCGAGCAGCGAGCTCTTCTGAGCCCGCAGCTCCACCAGCTCCTTCAGGATGGCTGAATTCTCCTGCAGACACACACAGGACGTTCAGGTAAGGAACTCTGGATCCGTACTGTTTGGACCTTTCATGGATGGTTCCAGTTTTATTGCTCCAGTTTCTCAACCAGTCAGACTAGTTCTTTCTGATGTCACCACGTTCCCACTTCTCACATATGAACTTGTTGGGTACATTTTTGTCATCACTGAGAGAAATGATGGACAAAACATACAAAATAAGTTGGTATAAATTGGATTTTGGACCTTTGACCTGTGACCACCAAAATCTAAACAGTTCATCGATGAGTCCAAGTGGCCATTTGTTTCACAAGAACGGGACAGACAGACAACCCGAAAACATAAAGCCTCTGGCCACAGGCACTGCAGATTCAAGTCTCAATAATTTCAGACTTTATTCTCTAATGGTGAAACATGCTCTTTGCAAGTTTCCCAGACCTCAATGTGACATCTTCAAACTGCTTTCTGTGTTCGACCAACATCCCTGAACCCCAAAATATTCAGTTTACTAAAATATACGACGACGAGATATAACAGCAATATGGATGGGGGGAAACTACATACCCCTATCTCACCCTCCAGAACCCTCTGATCATCAGACACTGGTCTCCTAACTGGAGCCAAAATAAATCTGCTGAAGGTGCATTCAGTCATTATGGCGGCACTCTCTGGAACAAACTGCCTGATGATCTGAGATTTGATTATCAGTAATCGTTTTGTCATCAAATCGTTACCCTCTGAATCATAATCAAATCCAGAGGTGCCTGGAAATCCCCACCCCTAAACAGTCCTCACATTTCATGAAACATTTGGTGAGAAATACCTTAACCAACAAATCTGAGATTGATCACTAAAAGAGTTTTCTGTCAATCAGCTAATCAATTAATGGACTAATAATTTCAGCCCTAATATGGACTTTCAGAAAATATTAAAACATGCACCTGTAATCTAATCCACCAGATCTAATCATAATACTGTGACTTTACCCTCATGATATCCTGTCTTCTGTTTCTTGTGAAATAAAGATTTTATTCTTTAAACACTGATTTTTTTCCTGAAACCATTACAACCTTGTTATCTCTCATTTTCCTCAGACAGCTGCCCAAATACTGCAGCTAGAAGACAATTTCCAGGGTTCAATGGTTTATATTTCTCACTTTAGCTCCACGCTAACAGAAACAGTCAGAGGTTTCTAATAACATCTGAAATCTGTCCCAAATGTTCACAGTGATTACAGTAAAGGAACAACCTCACAGTAACCTGAGGGGTAAAAACTACACAGTACCACTGAATTATATTTGTCTTTGTTTTATTAGATTCACATTTGTATCTCCCGACTCCTCACTGTGAAATAAAATCCAAACACTGATCTATAAATACCTCCACCTCTTCCTGGTGATCAGTTCGGCTCTGAATACAAATGTCCTTCTCTCAGATCGTTGTGGTAAAGAAAGAAAATCCTGCACTAACTGTTTAATTGTATAAAAGACTGTTTGTAGCCGAGTCCATGACAGACGTTTGTTTACTTCCTGTCTCACCTCTTTGCAGCGGGAGTTGAAGGCCTCCTCCAGCTTCCTGCGGGTTTCTGGGATGAAGCATTTCTTCATGGTGGGGAAGTAATGAGGATACTTCAGAGTGACCTTCAGCTTCTCTCCATCCTTCTCCAGAGAGCTCAGGAAGTCCTCGGGGAGGCCGCCTGAAACCAACACCGCCGCCACACAAGTTAATACACACAGGGAGAGAGGAAGACCAGGTGAGACGGACTGAAGGGTCAGAGAGAGGAAGACCAGGTGAGACGGAAGGAAAGGTCAGAGAGAGGAAGACCAGGTGAGACGGACTGAAGGGTTCAGAGAGAGGAGGACCAGGTGAGATGGACTGAAGGGTCAGAGAGAGGAAGACCAGGTGAGATGGACTGAAGGGTCAGAGAGAGGAGGACCAGGTGAGCAGGATTGAGGGTTCATGTGTGTAGGGGGAAGGCGTAAGTTTGGTTTTCGTGCATACACATTGTTTGTGACCCCAGAAGAGATAGACCGAAGGTTCAGGACTCACCCAGCTCGTCTCTGGTGAAGGACAGACTGGTCGTGTCCTCGTTCAAGTTCTTGTTGAAATCGATGCACAGGTTGCTCAGCTTCTTCTTGATGGTCTTGATCTCCTGTTACAGCAGAGTGAAGGTCAGAAACAAATACCTATTATCTAATACTGAGAGAGTAAAGTGATCATTAGCACGGTGAGAACAGCTCAGAGAGGCACAGAGTTTACTTTTCTGACACTGTTTGTACGGAGACATTTCATTTAACTATATGACAGAAGTGCAGTGAGCGTCTTTCCTAAAACGACGCACTGAGTTTGAAATCTTGCTGCATGAGGAGTAACTGGAGTCAGTGCTGGGTGTTAAGGTTGGACAGGTTGGACCTGTGGTTAATAATACAGAAGCAGCAGCCACCTCTTGCGTCTCTTTTTGCAGGTGGAGGCCGTTCCTCTTCCCCAGTTTGATCAGTCGCTCCATGTAGCGCTTGGACTCTGCAGTGAGGCTGCTGGGATCCACCTTGTTCTGCAGGCAGAAATAAAAAGACTTCATGAGGACAGGAAATATTTAGAAACCAGGAGAAGAACTGAAACGGGTCCAGATGTCATCAGAGAGGCTGCAGACACGAGATACCGCAGATCTTCTCTGGTTTTTCTTCCAGTCTCTTATTTTTAATGTTGTAGACACACAATGTCGATCTTTGACTGTACACGATGGTGTTTTGCAACATCATAAATCTCACAGACAGATTCTCCAAATAACGACACATTAGGGTAACCAGATCTCCCAGGTTGGCTCAAATCTGACTAAGGAGAACTGTGACATGTTCATTTACAGATTACACTGTTTTTCTGCTGTTCAAACTGCTGTTGTGTTTGTTGCAGATGTGTGTCTCTCCATCAGTGTGAAAGTATATGCATGTATGTAAACAGGTGTGTGACTGGACGAGAAGGCGATTGGTTCGTCAGCTAGCTGCTCCTGCAGGTGATTGGCTTCCTTCAGATGACGGCTCGCTGTATAAGGAGCAAACACGGCGTCGCTGCTGCCAGGTGTTAACCTCGTTTCCTGCTCTTTATTTTCATCAGGGAGGGAATTGTTAGATTATTCAGAGTTAGATTTGTTCCGTTGACCTTTGTCTGCCCTGAATGTAAAGTCAAGCTCCACAACCGTCATCGTGCTCAGTGATCTGTCTCTGTGGCTGCTGGGACTTAATGAACAGGGCGCTTCTTCATGTTGCGTCCCAGCCGCCTCTAAAGAAGACGTAACCAGGCCCCCAGCAGCGCCGCTCAGCCTTGCAGCTAATTTTTCCCACTTGTAGTATGACGGCAAAAAAAAAAAATCCCCATTGGCCCAAAAAGCATTTTCCCCACAGACCACCCTTATAAGAGACGTCAGTAAAACCGTTAACACACCTCCAACTGCACAAAGCTCAAGTTTGAGGCTTTCTATGATGAATTTTTGATCCATGGAGGTTTTATGTTTGTAAAACTCGTGGGCGGGCCCAGCGGGAGAAACACTGCTGCACATATTCAGTGTGCCACATGCCACAGAAGTGAACCCAGGAGCTACAAACTTATTTGGCATGTGCACCAGGAGAGGCGTTCCATTGGAGTGAATTGGCGCCATCTTGTCATCTGGTATCTAGGTGTTAATATACATTTATAGGCGTAACACCAGCCGTTCCTCTGGTGTTGAAATTCAAAATGTGAAGCAAATCATGCTGCTGTCACAGTTTTAGAATAAAACTGGAAATATTTTGGCTTCAGGTCACAGAACATTCTCTGAAGGACACCGTAATTCTTCATGTACGTCCACTATGTTCTTTAGATTTTCTGTAACAAACTCACATCTTTAAATATTCACCCTTTAGATCAGTGTACAGTTCAAATGTCACCAAATCTCGTGTGAAGACCAGTGAACTCTCAGTACTGTCACACAGAGCTCTGATCCAGCACGAAAAAACAGGTCTGAATACAAACCTGACCTGAGCCCGACCTGAGCCTGACTTGAGCCTGACCTGAGCCTGACCTGAGCCCGACTTGAGCCTGACCTGAGCCTGACCTGAGCCCAATCTGAGCCTGACTTGAGCCCGACCTGAGCCTGACCTGAGCCTGACTTGAGCCCGACCTAAGCCTGACCTGAGCCCGACCTGAGCCTGACTTGAGCCTGACCTGAGCCCAATCTGAGCTTGACCTGAGCCTGACCTGAGCTTGACCTGAGCCTGACCTGAGCTCGACCTGAGCCTGACCTCCTCGGTGCATCTAGTGTGCATGGTGGTCCTTGTTGATGTGGCACACAGATGATGATCACTACTCTTTGCTGCAGCAGCCCCCTCTCTGCCGTGTGCGCAGGAGAACTGGCAATTTTATAAAAAGCAAACAAACACAAAATCTGGTAAACTGGGGGAACCAAACCTGATTTAAGCCCAGTGGGTCGCGCCAGGCAAAGAACTGTCATACCTAATTTAGTGATGGTTTGACAACGACTCACATTTTACTGTTTAACACGACTCTGCTTCCTGTGGTCTCATGCTGCCATCTAGTGTCCATTCAGAGTATAGACTCAGAGAAGGCACGACATGGCACGACCTTCACCATCACTTCAGGTTGATGATTCTTTGGTTGTGAGTTTACTTCCAAAATTAAGTTGCTCGTGATTTATTTTCATTTTCAGGGACTTTGTGAAAAAGTCACCATGATGGTAAAACCTGAGAGTTGTGTGTGTTTGGCAGAAGCCAAATGTCCGATCGCTGTGAAAGGGAGAAGAGATGGAAGGAACAAGGAGCTAATGACAGACCTATTAACCAATCATCTTCCCACTCATCCCTCTATCTGCCTGCTGATTGGACAGCTCCTTCAGCTCACCTCCAGAGTGACGATCCTCTGGTAGACGTCCTCCCTCATGCTCATCTCCACGTCGAACTCCGACAGACGCTTGTCGGCCTCCGTGCTCGCCGCTCGCACTTCCTTACAGGAAGAGACGTGCTGCGGAAAGTCCAACATGTTCCTCTGAACTGAGACAGGTGAGGGGCGGGGTCAGACAGGTGGGGGGTGGAGTCAGACAGGGATCAGACAGGTGAGGGGCGGGGTCAGACAGAGGAGACAGCACAGCAATGTCACAGTCAGTTTGATGGATTTTTTGAACATTAACAGGATCAAAGAGAACTAGAGCTCATAAACTGCTGATTTATTCTGATTAACGGCCATAAAGAACAGAACATTTGAGTAAAACTTGGGAGGTGCAGCAGGTAGAAATGTCCAGCAAGTAGTAACACACACCTGCACGGTCCTTTTCAGTATCACATAATTTTAAGACTTTGATTTAGCAACTGGGAATTTAGATTTAGTATCTTGAACTTTTGAATCTGAACCTCGTCATTTGAAATAAGCATCTTGTTATGTCATATGTTTGATTCAGTATCTCAAAACTTTGTCTCAGTAATTTCCAATTATTATTTTGTAATTTTGATTTATTTTTTATTTTGTCTCTTTTTTTGCCATTTTTATTTAATATTTTGTCATTTTTATTACTTTGTAATTTCTTTTTTTTTTGTGATTTCGATAATTTTTTTATCTTATTTATTTTAATGTTAATGTTTGTTATTTTGTCATTTTTATTATTTATATTGTTCTTATTTTGAAATCTCAATATACTTTTCAATTTGAATTTTTTTAATTTACAAAGTTGACATTTTTATTTTATCCTTTTTTATTAATGATTTTGCTGTTATTTATTGTTGTGCCATTTTTGTTTACATTTTTGGTCATGTCCAATTATTATTTTATTTTTGTTTATTATTTGGTCTTTTTTTGTAGTTTCCTTCTTTTGCAATTTTGATTTCTTTTTGGTCATTTTTATTTTGTCATTTTAATTTAGTATTTTTAAAATTTGTTTCAGCATATAATAATTACAATTTGGTATGTAGTGATTTTAATTTAGAATTTATTTTCTAAATCCCATACATTTTGAAAAAGTATTTAATAATTTCGACTTTTCTTTTTTTACATTACATGATATTTGCTTCCATAAAAGAGCCAGCACTAATTTTCCCTCTCACAGGCTGGCGCTCATCAACAGTCATGACTTTCACAGTGATGAGAGTTGGTATGAGCTGAAGATAAAGTCGTAGTTTCGGTGTTTCCTCCTGCAGCAGCATGTCGGAGGTGTTGTCAGGTTTTCAGCTGCCTCCACATAAAAACTCTCCGTCTCTATTGTGGCAGCAGCAGCTGGTTCAGCTGCTTTCTCTCCAAACTGCTGACGAGTCTTTACCATCACATACTGATTGTGCTGACTCAGCTTCACCGCAGCGCTCACAATGGACGAGCAGCCTCACCGTGCTGTCAGGTTCACGCTGCGTTTGACCTCTTTACATTCAGGTTCATCGTCCGTCAACTGTACGAGCTGCAGAGATACCTCGAGGCTACGTTTAAATAAAACATTTTTTGATCTCTGCTGGCCCGTGAGAGTAAAGGGACAGTTTGGATCAGTTGAAGTGGGGTCATGAGCATCAGTGTTTCACCTACAGCAGATGTCGGTCGGCATGCTCCCAGTTTGGAGAAGCAGGCAGGAGTACCACCACATGAGCTCAGAAATGTGCTGCTGTGGACGGGCGCAGCAGGAAAACAGATTTTAGCCACCTTTAAAAAATCTTCAAGAGTTTAAGTTCACGCTTTATTCAGAGTATTTTCACTGCTTCACCTCACTGCACATTTATATGTGCTTTTCTCAAAGCCGCCAGACTCCATTGACAAAAACAGTAATTTCAGCTCACTGACCACAGGAGCTGCAGGAGCTGCTGGAGCTGCAGGAGCTGCAGGAGCTGCAGGAGCTGCTGGAGCTGCAGGAGCTGCTGGAGCTGCAGGAGCTGCTGGAGCTGCTGAAGCTGCCTCCATCAGTTAGTTTGTTCTTCCTTATTACCGCTCAGCGATCAGGAAAGCCACCCTGATCACAGAGGACCCTTCTCACCCCCTCCACCACTCCTTCCAGTTACTGCCCTCAGGCAGACGGTACAAAGTCCCAAAGGCCTGGACAAACATCTACGAGAGTCCTTCATTTCCTGTGCAGTAACCACCCTGAACAATCTAAAATACACACGGCACATTAACCAGCTTTTATCAGCTGCTGTTTGAACAGTCTCTTTTAATGTGCCTGTACCACGTGTTTTAAATGTTAATCATGTACTGTTGAGCCTTGTCAAAGGAGAGTTTGTCTGTCTGATAGACAATACTGTCTGTCTGTCTGTCTGTCTATCATTACTGTGTGACTTCACCAAAGTCACACAATAACACTACCAAACTGATCGAAGCAGCTGCAGACCAGCAGCTTCTGTGTTAAGCGTTGTTAAATTACTGTTTTTCTCAGTGGAGTCTGGCTTTGAAGAGAGCCATGTACCAGCTTCAGTTTCCTGTCAGAATGGCTGCCTGATGGCGAGCTGAAAATACTTTCAATATAGTGTACACTTATAGTGATACTGATATATTCAGGTGGCTACAATATGTTTGGTTGCTGACCCCGTCCACAGCAGCTCATTGCTTAACTTCTGTGTCAGTACACCTGTCTGCTTCTCTAAACTGGGGTGTGCTGACTGACGTGTACTGTAGGTAACACACTGACTGTGCTTAAGTAGCTCATACAACCTCACTTCACAAGATCCAAACTCACTTTTTCATGTTTAATATACTTCCTCATGTTCGGACTCAAACAGTGAATGTATCTTCTACCCCGTGCTGTGTCAGTATCTCCAGCCTGATGTCTCTTCTTCCTCCGTCATCATTAAAAACACATCAGTGAGCCACATCGTGTCGCCGGGTCACATGTTCCTTCATCACCATCAGCGCACACACTGTAGTTTATATTATACACTGTCCGGCTGACACTAATACTCACTAGAGCGCCAACTGTGGATTCATCTGCCACTGAAAATCGTCCCCAACAAAGTCACTAGCTGTGTCTCAGTTCAGAGGCTGCAGCCTTCGAAAGCTGTGTCTGAAAACCGACTGCGTCACATCTGCGTGACCAAGGCCGTCCCATTTCAAAAGCTCCTTCCAATGCGGCCGAGAAATGCAGCCTTCTTTCCCAGAATCTGGAGGATGCAACGAATGAATTCTTCAGCCTATCCCAAGATGCATTGCGCTCCGGTGACTGATGAGTGATGAGTGATAGCTGTTAGTTAACTGAACTGTTGTTAACATTACTATGAGCTAAAAGCACACAGCTTAAACAATCTTAATTTAAGTATTAAATAAAGAACATATATATAATAACAATCTGTGGGTCCATGATTTACTGCTAACTGACTTACTAGCTTACTCCTTCTTCCGTTAAGTGCAGCTGGTTGCTAGGTAACAGGAACCCCAACAAGTCAGGGTGAGATCAACTGGAGATGCAACCAGGAAATCCTCCACAATCCAGACCGTCCCATTTCAGAGACCGTTCAGTTTGGCTGATGCGCTCTTCAGAGGACGTGGCTGACGTCGATCATGAAGACCGCGTCCTTTAAAGGCTGCAGCCCCTGAGCCGAGACACAGCTATAGTTTCCACCTGTTAGTCTGATAAAAAACACAGTGAGCAGCTGTTTGAAGAAATAACTGATCAAACTATAGATTAGTGTTTTTAAAGATCTCCAGCACGAACCAATGAGCTCGGAGCTGAGAGACACAGACAGGAAGTCAGACGGTACTGAGAGACAGACGAACAGGTTGTTTGTTTGAGTCTTTTTTAGGGAGAAATATAGAACGACACCACTCTTCTTTTTTTCTCCATTGTGGTCGTTTGTGGCAGGTTGGAGGATCAGAGAGGAGGAATCTGAAAACAGCTGCCTGATGTTTAAACAATGACTGATCAGTGAATGTTGAGAGAATCACCTGATTGGTTGGTTTTTAACTAACTTGAACTAACTTGTTCAGGTGTTAAGACATGATGTCAGCACATAACCAGTTTTTTAAATTATCGTCCTTTAGTCATTTAATTATTTTCAGTTTTAGTCAGTTTGTTTTTATTGATATTTATTCTTTGTTGTATTTTTGTTTGTTTTAAATCTCTCTTGGTTGGTGCGTTCAAAGACACTCCATCATCTGAGATATAAGAATTTAAATATCTTCAATATTTAAGTGTTAATATGTTGGCTTATTGTTTATCTGCCAAATTTAACTTTCTAACAGTCGCAGCAGATTATGAAGTCTCAGATATCACAGTGCCCTTGAACACACTGCCGAGAACAGTCCCTGCTCCTCACAACAATGTGACTTTACCTCAAATTAAACTTTATTAAACATGTCCTGTGATGGATTCTCACATCTGAAAGTTCATTTTCATAAAGTGAAACTGAGACCAGACGGCTGGCTCGAGGGAAGAATTCTAAAAACTGAAGCACGATTTAGAAAATCAGAATAATGTAAACAATTCGTACCGTTTAAGTAAAGTATTGTGTTTATATGATAACTTATATATAACTTTATATGTTTCACTCGTCTCTTTCACTCTTGTGAAAAAGTCTAACTGATTCTGAATCATGATTGTTTGTTTTTTATCATCAGAACACGAGGTCTCGGTAGCTTCAGTGTCAGGGGAGGAAGGCTGCTGATTGGTGGACACTGACCGGTGTACTCGACCTCCACGTCAGCGAGCGCCTTCAGCGTGTTCTCGAAGGTGACGCTGTCCAGGTCCAGCGCCCCCACGCTGTCGTAAACCATCTTGGTGCTGGCGATGAGCTCGTCGGAGAGCTGCTGGATCTGCTCAGGGTTCAGGTCCCAACGCAGCCGGTTCTCAGAGCAGACCGGCACCTGGCTGCCAAACACCACCTCACCTGGAACAGCAGGGGACGGGACGGGATGGGACATCACAGGATGACAAGGCATGATGGGAAACAACAAGACAGGTCAGTGATGAAGAAGTACTCATATCTTTTAGCAAGTAAAAGTACTGATACCACACTGTAAAAACACTCTGTCATGAGGAAATGGAAATGTTAAAGTATGTGAGTATAAAATGTAGTTAACGTATTAAAGTATCAAACTGTGACACTATCATACACCAAAACATTAAACCACTGACAGGTGGAGTGAGTACCATCGATCATTTCATAACAGTGCAATGTTCTGTACATACAAACACATCTGTCTAACACAAGTCTCTGTTCATAATCTACCAACTCATACAAAGTCTACATCCAAAACAGGGAGCACTCTGAGCACTCTCAGTTATACACACAGGATGTACTGTTTGTATTCATGTGTGTTGCTCTGCATACTGTCTCTGCTCCCATTCCTGATTAGTTAAACATATTCCTGCATCTTCAGATATTACACATCTCTCAAGAGCTGGATATACACTAGTCAACGTTAGCATCTGCCTCAACCGTGACAGTTTTCTCTCCACAGGAAGATCATGTGGAAACTTTTAGCTCTGCGCTCATTTCACTGATACACTGGACTCCCCTGAAAGTACAGCCCATCATATGAATCTTATCAAAACTATAAAACTACCATGAAACTTCAATTAAACACTCTAAGGGCCCTATTTAGATGGTCTAAAACGCGAAGCGCCAGGTGTGCGGCGCATGGGCGTGTCCCAGTCACTTGCTAGTTAGACAGCGCGTTTTTAGACTGTGCACCATGGCGGAGAGTCTAAAAGGGTTGGACTTACTCTGTGAATTAGTCATGGGTGTGTTTTGGGCGTATCATTCAATAAGCCAATCAGAGTGTCACCTCTCATTCCCTTTAAAAGAGGCGCGATTGGAGCGCACGGCAGAGAGCTAGTTAGATGGCGGACCTACCAACCATAGACATCATTTAGGTATGGCGAGGTATGGCAGCTGCCATACCTTGGAATCGGGAGGAAAAAGAGAGGTTCTGTAGTCATCTTACTTGTGTCATGGATGAATTAAAAGACGTGTGTGTGAAACAGTGCAGTGTTTACTCCTGAGGCGCACTGGCTGGTTGTTTTCATTGTATTGCACTTAAATAGGTCAATAATATGCTCATCAGTGAATACAAGTGTTAGTGAATCAAACTGTTCGCCACTTCGCTCCTCCGCGAGTTATGAGTTATGTGAGTTATCTGTGTGTTGTAAAAGCATTTTGCTCTGCTGCTGTAGACAGCCTGTCTAAATGATGTCTTGAAGCCTGTCTGATTGTATGTGGGTTTTTTCTTCATGTCGGCATGTTAAGCTTGTATTTTGGGTCTCTGGAGACACTCCAATAAATACAGTATTGTACCAAACTGGCCTTTGTTTTACTGTGTTTCATACACCGGACCCCTTGGTTATCTTCTAGAGATGAGCTTGTAATTAATTTATTTTCTTTATTTTCTGTGAAGTTAAATAATGATAATTAAACGTCCGCTCGCTGTCCATGGTGCTGAAATATGCGCCGAAATAGGTCCGATGTTTTCACTGCTCTC
>NC_065515.1:2196119-2201743 GCF_006386435.1 Epinephelus moara
ACTGACCATTAAGACGTGTTTCTGATAAATATTTTAATGTGCACAATAATAACCTTTCACATTGTAATCATATTTTTATTTGTTATCTTTTGCATATGTGTGGCTGCTCCGTGTGTGTCTGAGCAGAGTGCACGCGCGTTGTGCACCCGCCTAGAGACGCATATTACTAACTTCTTTAACAGCGAAATACTGCGCCGTTGACTTTAGACCAGGTTTTTGTTGGTCTAAAACTAACTAGCAACGCGCCATGACTGCGCCTGACCACTCCTCATTTTTAGACAAACACACCCAGAGAAGCGCAAGTTCATTTGCTAGTTAGATGACGAGGGCGCAGGGCGTGAAAATGACAACTGCGCCTGCATCTAAATAGCAATGACACTTGCGACATGGATTATGCACTGTCCGCCGTCCGCTTTAAACCATCTAAATAGGGCCCCCAGTCTCTTTTACTGGCCCGGTGTGGCTTCACATTTTGACAAATAAAGGCCCGTCTCAATTAGAGGCCTGGTCTGGCTGCCAAACAGTTCATTTTTTAATAGAAGTTCTTCGGATGTATGAAACCAAGTTGTTGGCTACCTCAGATTATGTGTCCATTCCTCAATTACCCTGTAAGTCATTCATTTTCCTTCAGTCCGTAGGGGTCCTCAGGTGAAAAGAATCAAAAATTGTTTTGGTACGTTGGGTGCTGTAACTCTCTCTGATGCTCTGAGACCAAATGAATGATTCATAATTTATGTGAACAGTTTTGTGTGAAAGGAATTAAAGGCCTGTCCCATGTAGACGCATGACCGCTGTTATAGGCCCATTGATTTCAGTGATTTCAGCAAATAACAGCCCGGGCTATTCATTAAAGTTTTACAGTAGTTACAAACTAGTCTCGTCAATCTGTGGTTTGACCCGGGGAAAATTGCAATAGAAATCATTTTAAGTTTTTTGTGATCTCTTGGGACGTCCAAACATATTAAAAATGAACATTATATACTGAGTGAATCAAGGTAAATTCAGGACTTAAAATTTGGGGCCATTATGTCTCAGCATCACAGTGCACATCTCTGCTTCTGAACATGATAGTTTCATATCATTTATAAATAAACATTAGTTTTTTAGGATGTTCTTTCACATATAACCATCAGATATGACCTGTGTCAGTGCACCTGTACCCCAAAATGACCTTTTTTGGAATCCAAACAGTCAGTAGTCAGTAAAATTAGGCTATAAAGCAAATTATCATTCAGCTTCCTGCACATACAGATTTATTTGTCCATGAAAACCATGATCCTCAGACTGAGACCTTAACTGAGACCAAACCTAAAATGTGCCTTGACTTTTTATTCTTTGGTTGAACTGTTGGAGCCACTGAAGGTTGATGTCTGTGACTGAGCTGCCACTTGGGAAGAGTTATGTCAAAATATCATCTGGAGATAAACAGATTTTTATAATACCAAACGCCACCAGGTGGTACCAGTTAGGGAAAATTCTGACCTGGACCCATAAATCACCGATTTCCCAAAATGTTTTCCACCTTAACAAATACAAGTTTCCACTATCGGCCTGTATGTGTTTCCCGTCCCATCTAAGACGTACAGGATGTCTTTTCCCGGTACATCACCATGAGGCACAGTGTTTCATATTGCTTTTGCAATATATTTAAATTTAAATAAATTGTTAAAAGTGCATGAAAAAAGCAAGATGATGACAATAAGAGTAAAGATGTTGATAGGACAGAACAGAAGCAGTCAGCTCACACACTCTGTATCTCACGTCAACCCTTCACCTCCCTGCACTACAGTCCCCTGCGTAACTCTCAAACTTACAACCAATGATGACGTTACAGATATGAAACATATATATAGAATAATATATACCCAGTTTAGGAGCTGTGGCACAAACTGTAAGTGCAAAACATGGTAAATAAATTAGTTATAAAAAGACACCAGATATGCTGGATGTGTGCACATAGACCCTCCACTATTAACATCACTTCACTCAGATCATGTCACTGTAAAATGTTGAAACTTTGCTTTTGACCTGGAGTTAATCATTTTCCACCAAATCCATGAAGATATACTTTAAATATATGATGCAGGAGGGCAAAAGAACCAATACAAACTATTAAACATTAATATTTTTACATATACATTTTTGGGTCAGATAACTGGACCAATAAAAACATTTGACTTGTGGAGCTTGTGTGAACCCATTAGTCACTTCTCACTCCATCTTACATGTAACACACCAGACTCAACTTTCATTAGGTATTATATGTCACTTTTACACCAGTGACCCGCTAATCCCAGTCTAACCTTTCACCAAAAACAGTTATAAAAGGGGAGAAGTGTGTTTTTCTGGCGGATCAGCAGTGTGCCGAATTCATAAGCAGAATATGAACATTTATAAACTGTATTCAGTTTAGTTAAAGGCGGTGATGTAAGGCGCAGCAGGAGCTTTGAACTTCAAATTGGCAGAGTTTTAAATGGAGTTTGGCGCTTGAGAAGAACTCATTCAGTTAGCTGGGTGAATAAGCAGAGTGAGCTAACGGCTAACATGCTACATAAAACAGGAGACAGAGTCAGTGCAGGACTGCGGACACACGAGCCTCTGTCACAACACACCGGCTTCCGTTAGGCTGTTATAAACTGACGTCATAATTCTGATGATTTTTATGGTTAAATCTGAATAAAGTGTTTCAGGCACGAGCGCCCAGCACCGCAGCTAACACCGCTAACGTTAGCGCCGAGACTGAGCTCAGACTGAGGCATCAAAGCTGATTAAACCTGAATGATCACAGGGACAGGCAGGCAGGAAACATGGCGGCGGCCACGCGCATCATGTTACATTAAAATAATCCAGTCACATTAGACACATCGGGACAGCACTCACCTGTCGGCCCCATGGTTCAGGTATTGAATGAAGGATCGTTCGCTCCGTGTGGTGAAGTGTCAGGCGGCTGAGTGGAGGACGAATAAAGCCGCCACAGAAGAAGAAGAATTAAACTTCTGCTCACACATTTCAAAATAAAACTCTGCACGAGCAGCATTTTACAGCACGACTAAAAGCACCAGACTGAAGATCTGACGGTGTGTTATAATGTATTATACAGTATGTACAGTGTAATACGCAGAGGTGGAAGAAGTTCTCTGAACTTGTAGAAACACTCTGAGACCAGGAAAAGTCCTGCGTTCATAATGTAACGGAGGGAAAAGTACAAAAGCATCAAGATAAAGTAAAAGTATTCATAATGCCCAGTGGGTCATTTCCCATTACACTGTTTGCTTATTATATTGCTGTTTGTTTTGTACAGTTTACTTGTTGTGCTGATCTGTGTGTTTCTTTTTACCCATGTAATGAAAATATAAATACTGATCTTGTATTCCTTCATGTTTTACTCTGCTGCTGTAATGCTGCAAATTACCCACTTTCTCATCTGATGAGATAAAATTGACTTGATTATTATTTTAGTAAAATATTATATACACAAAATAATTTGGCTTGAAAGACTACCCTCTCTTAATATTCTTAAAAACACAGATTTATAATGATAAAAATTGAATATATAAAATAAATGTAGGAAATATAATAAAAATATAAATACTGATCTTCCTGTTAATTTATTATATTTTGCTTTACATATTATATTGCCCTGTGGTTTTACTGATTGCTTATTTTAGCTGCTCTGTGTTTTATACCAACACGTACTCATTATATCGCGTCATGTTTTTACTGATGTCTCTTATTAGCCCCCTGTCCCTCTGCTGCTGTAATGTCTCACATTTCACAATTTCTCATCTGATGATGAGTACATAATTGACTTGATTAAAAAAATATGATATAGATTAAATAATTTAATTTAAAGACTACCCTCTTTTAATATGTTTAATTATACAGATTTATAATAATAAATAAATATTTATATTTATATATAACCAACCGGTCAGCCAGTGTTTATTCAGGAAACACTGCTGACTGAGCATTAAACTGTTTTACAGCACTGCACTGAATCCACACTCAGCGAGAAGGAAACATGATATATGATAACAATGAAATGATTTTAAAAAGTACATAAAAATAAGTAACAGGCAGCGATGTCTGTCAAGAATGATACACAGCTATTAAAGCTGCAAAATGACCAAAAAGTTAAATAAAGAATAAGTTACAAATAAATCTGCCCTGAGTGAGGTTTATAGAACGACAACATGTAGACAATAAAAACAATAAATAATAATCATATCTGTGAATGAACCAAAGCAGGAACATGCTGTACACAGAAAAGCCCAGTCTCACTCTGAAGTCGTCGAAATGGGCGGTGACTTTGACTCTCAGCGTCAGAAACCAACGAAAAGAGGAGTCCTTTAACGTCAGTATGATACGCAGCCGGTCGCCATTACAGTTTAACGGCACTCAGCGGTATCAGAGGAAATGTGGCGGGACAAGGACGAAAGTTAAGGGTGGTGTATGGGTCCAACAACCACGGAGGCTCACCCGGGAGAGTGGTGTTCATGTCCCGTAAGATTCTAAAGCCGAACCCTGTTATTTTAAATGTAACCACGTGTGTGTTGTTGAAGGAAAAAAAAACATCAGTTGGTGGTGTTGTACTGACGTAGTGCTTTTATTTTGAAATGGTGGTGTTGTACTGACGTAGTGCTTTTATTTTGAAAGACTGTATGCAAACTGTACATTTCCTGTGAAAACAGAAGTGTATTTTGAAAACAGACAATGCATGTAACAGGCTGAAGTTGACACGGCGTCCCAGAACGTCAACAACCAACACACCCAGGGTACCTTGGACGTCATATGTGGACGTGGAAAGTCCATGACCAAACGTGGACATGTGACGAGGTCACAGTGAGGATGATGATGGAAATGATCTACAGACACACACCACACAAGGCTGTGTGCTTTCACCAATACTTTTTACACTGTACACCAATGACTGCAGGAAAGTATATCCTAATAATTTTATTTTTAAATTTGCAGACGACACAGCAATTGTGAGTCTTCTGCATAAGGACATGGACTCTTTTGCATATCACGATGAGATCAACACCAGACCAAAGAGATGGTTCTTGACCCGAGGCAAGTGACTACACACGAGCCAATGGTCATTAAAGACCAGACTATCCATCAAGTGGCCACATACAGATACTTAGGGGTCCATATTGATAACCTGATAAACAATGAAGATAATAGTTATGAGACAATATGAGTCCATAGAGAATCTGTATAACCAGTCGGTCATGAAACAAGCAACAAAAATCTCTTGAGACTCTACTCACCCACTGTCCTCTGAATACAATCTTCTCCCATCAGGAAGAAGATTTCGTATCCAAAGTGCAAAACAAACCGCCTTAAATTATCATTTGTTCCAGCCTCCATTAAGCTGTTGAACAATGTTAAAAACTAGTGCAATAGAGCAACGAGCAACGTGCATTACACACACGGCACTTCAGCACTCAGCACTTTCTTTTGCACTTTAGACGTCTCTGTATGTTTCTGTGTTGTGATTGTTGAATGTAGTCCATGTCTGTTTCATGTGATAGAACTGTCCCTGTGATGATGTTTTTATCTCGTCCTGTGAAGCAATGAAATGTAGCACTGTGCCCAAGATGAACTTCCCTTAGGGGACA
>NC_065515.1:2203163-2204421 GCF_006386435.1 Epinephelus moara
AAATTATCATTTGTTCCAGCCTCCATTAAGCTGTTGAACAATGTTAAAAACTAGTGCAATAGAGCAACGAGCAACGTGCATTACACACACGGCACTTCAGCACTCAGCACTTTCTTTTGCACTTTAGACGTCTCTGTATGTTTCTGTGTTGTGATTGTTGAATGTAGTCCATGTCTGTTTCATGTGATAGAACTGTCCCTGTGATGATGTTTTTATCTCGTCCTGTGAAGCAATGAAATGTAGCACTGTGCCCAAGATGAACTTCCCTTAGGGGACAGTAAAGTTTACCTTACCTTACCTTACCTTACCTTACCTTACCTGCTGAATCTATCAAATTCACCTGTCTTCTTGTAAAGTGTGTGAGTGTTGTGTTATACTTGTGTGGCTGACCCTANAGTTTACCTTACCTTACCTTACCTTACCTTACCTTACCTGCTGAATCTATCAAATTCACCTGTCTTCTTGTAAAGTGTGTGAGTGTTGTGTTATACTTGTGTGGCTGACCCTACGCTGTAGCCTACGCTGTTGTGAGCATTTATACTTGTGCGGTGGTGTGTCTGTGTCGCTCTGCAGTTACACCTCCAAAACACTGGACGGCGGCAGTGGTTTCCGTGAAGTGCTGTAAAGAATAGTTGATTCTAAACACACAGTAAACAACCAGAGACAACAGCAACATTTAACAAAGGTAACATTACATAATTCGGCTCCATTACAGCTCACAAGGTTCACTGACAAAACAGCTGTCTTATACTAAACACGTTTTCCAAACAAATACAACATGCTAACGTTATTAGCACAAGCCTATGGCATTTTACATTGTATAAATTAGCCTAGCAGCTAGCAGAGATTTCCTCTGCTCATATTTCAGCCAGGATAAATCACACACACATTGGGTCTCATTCATGAAAAGTGAGTAAATCTGTGTGTAGATTTGCACATAAAAGCCTACTCTACTAAAAACCTACTCCAGATTCAGGAACACCGCGGGAAACTCAGATTTGATCGTAAACACGTGTGTATGATCATGAATGCCAATCCATGGTAAAGTGACAGCACGCTCCCGGTAATCAGCAATTAGCATAAATCCCCGCCCATGAATAGCCAATGACCACCATATAAGGAGGTGTAGGTGCATCCAGTTGACCTGTCAGTCATGGCGCAAACAAAGAAAGAGAGGGAAAGAAAAAATAATTTTTCCGAAGCGGAGAGCGAAATAATTTTGGGTGAAGTGGACTTAAGAAAAAACATTTTATTTTCT
>NC_065515.1:2205109-2212135 GCF_006386435.1 Epinephelus moara
TGACTCTAAATTGTCCGTAGGTGTGAATGTGAGTGTGAATGGTTGTCTGTCTCTATGTGTCAGCCCTGTGATAGTCTGGCGACCTGTCCAGGGTGTCCCCTGCCTCTCACCCAGTGTCAGCTGGGATAGGCTCCAGCCCCCCCGCGACCCTCAAGAGGATGAAGCGGTTAGAAGATGAATGAATGAATAGTGACAAGCAATATTTATGTGCTTTACTAAATTTACACAAGCACTACAAGCACTAAGAGACAGACAGGAGGTCTGCGTCACTGTGACGTGGAGTTACATCTCTGGGGAGGTGCACGTCAGGCTACAGCGTGGGGTACGGCGTTGATCCAATGCAGAAGTATAAATCCTGCATTACAGTGTGAATGAGGTGGAGGACGGGGTGTTTCCTTCCAGCGTTGATGTTCTTTGTCATAAGTTATAAAATAAAGACCAGAGGGACGTTTAACAGACTAAACTAAGTTGAAGCTCATTTACAGAGCTCAGTGCTGACCTGAGGAGCTTCAGGGATAAACATGATCAACATGACTGTGATGGTGTGTGATGAGACATGGATTTGATTTTTAAAGACAGGTGAGGTAGAAGGATGACCTGATGACCTGATGACCTCACCTCACCTGTCAGGCAGTGTCTTATAAACACAGTGTCAGTGTTTCCTTCTGTCAGTCAGACAAGTTCAGCGTCATCCAGAAATATGGTGTCTGCGTTACAGGATTTCTCCACCAGAGGGCGCTGATAGTTTAATCTGTAAAATGTCCCTCTAGATACAATCCTCTCTTTTCTTTACTTGGCTTTTCTTAACTGAAGTGTACATATGAGTTGTGAGAAAGGGAATCCTCAGAGTAATGTGACAGGTGTTTGGACAACTTTGAGAGGATATTTGAAATCTCACACAAATTTTAAAATTAGAGGGAAATAAAATAAATTAAATAATATATACAGCTACTTATATACACGTCCTTTTGTATGTGGATGTAGCTGAAATTATAATAAACCAGTTAGAGGTATTTTTGTCATGGTGAGGGGGAAACGACTGAGTGTGTGTCTGTAGATTATTTTTCATGCCACTTCTTTGTGGTTTGATTTACAGAGGAACCTTTCAGAACATTTCAGAAGATGTCACACTAACAGAAACTGATATATATCTCATCTTTCACAATCCCTATTTCTCATCTGATGAAAGGTACATAATTTACCTGATAGTTATTTAAGCAAAAGATCATATGCACAAAATAATTTGGCTTTAAAGACTACCTTCTTTTGATATCTTTAATAATACAGATTTATAACAATAAAAACAAAATAAAATCAAAATACGTTTTAAAAATATAATAAACACATATGAACACTGGTCTTTGAGTGAGTTTCTTATCTTATTTTATCTCATCTCATCTTTTCTTTAAGACACACTTGATAATTGTTGAAAATGTTAAACTTATCAATTTTGAATTGGCAAAAACGATTAGATTATTTGGACATTCCAGCTTTATTCCATCTTTTTTAGCAGACGCTGAAGGTTCTTTTTTTATCTATACATTTTATTTGTTGTGTAATTTAATTTATTTTTACATTATTTTTATATTGTAAAATATATTTTCATCAACTTTTATAACGAGAATCTGGAATGTACAGACTCAATGTATTCAGTGAAGTTTTTTTTAACAAAAGGGGGAAATATTACAACAATTTTTGAATGCTTTTATTCTGAAGGCAAGTTTACCAAACTTCCGGTAGTTTTCTAACTTGACGCCGGCAGTGCCGTAGGACGCCGGTCACGAACTACACTGCACCGGCGCCTACGCATGACGACATCAGGTATGCGACCAGCTTATTAGCTAGCTGAATGACGGCAACAGTTACCCGAAGGAGCGGAGCTAACGTGAACTTATCCGTTAACGTTACCGGGCCAATCCAAACCTGAAGCACAGAGACAGCTGGTAGGAAACACACATCACCGTGTCCTCGCGCTATATTAGACACCACGACACGTTTCAGTGAATATACGGTCAGTTGTGTTAGGTCAACGTAATGTGACCAGCTAGCTCGCTAACCCTTAGCATCGTGCCGTTTGTGGTTCGGAGAACACGTCACGCCAAGCCTCTTTCAAAACTCCGGTACTACAACATGGCCTTGCTTCTGACTGAAACCCTCTGCACGGTAGAACTAAAGTGAAGATGTGTAACGAACTGTCAAGACCCGCTCTTCAATTCGGCACACGTTAAACACACCAAGTAACAGCCTCGTACAGGGTTCGGCCAATGGTCAGACCCCCTCCCGGAATATAAAGTACATTAATGAGTAGCAGTTAACGGTATGTAGCGGCTGTCATAAATGAGAAATCCGACGTTTAAGATACAATCTGTTGAGATGACTTGCTGCCAGATGAGCCAACTGTGAGCCGAAGCTACCTACAGACATGCAGGCTTCCACCCATGAACTTAATCTCATTTCTACATCTGCTTTCTCCCGCCGATATACAAGGCAGCGTTAAACTGACAGAGTTTTGATAGGGGATTCGCATGAACTTTATTTTACAAGCAGCTGTACACAAAAGCGAACAGAGCCAGTGTCAGCCTACTACCCTGAGTCTTTATGTTGGTATGCTAGCAGGCTAAGCTAAAAGCAAGCTGCTGATATTTGTTAATATAAAACAAATAAGTTAAAGTCCAGAGTGAGCTGGCAGCGCTGCTTTGAAACGTCCCACAGCTCTGATTGTCTGCTTACTGCCGGTTTGTTGTGTTATCATGATTCAAATACCGAGATGGCTAAAGTTAGCTGTCAGGTGTTAGCATTACTAAGACAGTCATGCGGAGTTATACTTAGCCTGAGTTGCTAGAATGTTCTACAAGCTAATGCTAAAGGGGGTTGGCTCAACTGAGTGTGACAGTGTGTTGTGAGGGAGGCAGTGGTGGAAGAAGTATTCACATCCTTCACTGCAGTAACAGTGCTAATATCACACTGAGAGAATCCTCATGTACAAATATCTAAGTATCACATATAAAATATAATACAGCTAGTTTAATGCAAAGTAGCAGAAGTAATTTTCAACATGACATATAAAGGGATACTTCGCACATTTTCATGCAGCTTTGTATCCAAACAGTGAGGGCAGTATGTGTCCATGAACTGTGGTAAACTTCTGTCCGTTTAACCAGTGCCCACCACCCACCAACCCCACGGCAAAACTCCGCCAGCATCACTGTGCACAGATGCAGCGGTGTGTCAGCAGCAGCTCCTGCAGAGCTGAGAGGACAGAAGCCAGACCATCATACATCTATGGGCCGGTCAGGCTGCCTTCACCAGGCTGACTGACAGCAGACATTTACTGAACTAAAAAAGTTTTCATGTCGGCGCCACAGGATGAAACCAAGTGTTTGTATTTACTGATTCACTGATTTTATTTCCCCGCCACTGTAGCGACTAGTGAGGGAGGTGAATCCGTCGCTCACAGACAGACTGTGGGCTGATCAAGCAGTGAATGCAGTGTTAATAACATGAACACACGTAGATGCAACGCTCATTAAAAGTCTCGCACGCCAAAGCATAACTCAGCTTTTACTCTGCCTCTGATTGGCTTACCCTGACATTCTCACCCGCTGTAATCGCCAGCGTTTGTGAACAGGAAGTGGGAACCATACTGTTTCCTGCACAGTGAACATGGAGGCTGAATGAAATAAGATCAAACTAAGCAGCACTGATCAAATATAAACCAAGATGCTGTTACTGTGCTGCCTGTTTCTCTCCTCACATGTTTTCAGGAACATATTTTAGCTTATAGTTTAATGATATCATTTGTTACCAGCTGGTCCGGTGCGGTGCAGTGCATTCTGGTAGTTGTAGGTTTTCTATCCTCGAGCAAAATCAAATGCCACGACCCATTTTCTGTTTTTATCTGGTTCTGAAGCACAGATTTATAAAGTGTTTGTGTCTTTTTACTGCACAGACGACCCAGTTTTATGAAAAGACCGTCGTTCAGCAGTGAAATTCTTCATAGTGACGTGATAACGTGACCGGCTGACTGTCTTCCTTGTTGTTATTTTCAGGGTCTCTCTCCCTCAGTGACCACAGAGAGGTCTGAGCCTCCGTCACCATGACAGACAACAAGCGCCTCGCTTTCTCCATCCTCCAGTTCCTCCATGATCAGCTCCAGTCAGGGAATCTGAGCTCAGGCGCCCAGGAGAGTCTGGAAGGTGAGTCATCAGAGGAAGGACACACGACAAAGACCAGCAGCATGTTACACATTGTGGAATCACCAGTGTGGTGGTGACACCATTTCTTACTGCGACTAACAGGTTGTGGTAGCACTGCATGATGTATTCTAGTCTGAGGAGGCGGTCACATCTCAGCTGCTGAGTCTGTTGTTTGGTCATGTTTGGGTTGACACAACATCCACGTGATCAGGATCTAACTGAGTGAATTAAGGGTTTATAACGACCTTTTTGTTAAAAGGCGAGACCCTTTTTGTTTAACAAGGAACAGCCCCCAGGGGCGTCAGTGGCTTAGTGGTAGTGCTGCACGATTTGATAAAAATGTGCGATTGCGATTTGAGTGGACAATATCGTGATTTGCGATTACGATTACAATATAATTTCAAAAAATGGCATCATTAGTCCTCTTGCTTGATTCAGTGTTTCCCCTACATTATATTAGGGGGGCACTGAGCTGAGTGCACTCTGGACACTCTGTCTGTGGAGACGGAGCAGCAGAGCGCACTCTGGACACTGTCACATGTGAGCATTTTTGATGATGGCCTCCGTCCAGTCCTTTGGTCTTATCACATTTAACCATAGTTGTCTTTGTTTTTGTTGACGGGCAGTGGCGGCTGGTTTTGAGCCATGACTCCTTCTATTCTGGCTCCCAATAACACAACAAGACAAACACATTTTAACACTCCTATGTAGCCTACAGCCCTGTGGGGGAGAGGCAGCTGCACCTCCAGCTGATAACATGATGTCATCGTGACGTCGGGCCTAAAGGGTCTATAGACACTGAATGGGCGACTGATTTTGTTTCCTTTTTTTGTGCCCAAATGATCTTTATAGACAGAATCACTGTGACATTGCGCCAACAACAACATAAGTCATTTCCTGGTAGAAAACTGGCAGTTGTTTTGTGTTTGTGGGGCACGTTCAATCTTAAAACATTGTGCAACGCTTTGCTACGTTTTCCAAGCCACAACATGTTTACCGAAATAGTGTGAAACAGGCTTTGAGGTATGTTCTCTCTTGTTTGGTGGGTGTGTCAGAGGTGTAAGCCAATGAGCAGCGACGTGTTTATAAACCAAATTCTGGAAGATCTTAACCTACTGTACATTTATTGTTTTTATTCCACACACGCTCTGAGTCCACTCAGAGGGCTGAAAAGGACCATGTGTGAAAACACCCTAAAATGACTCTGATCAGGACATGTCAAACTGTGATACTTGCTAAGATATAAACCTCGTCTCAACAGTTTCAACCTATTTTGCTGCTGAAAAACCCAAATCAAAGATGTGTGAAGTAAAGAGGAGACGGTCAGCAGCACTTGTAGCTTTGGTGTCTTTACTCAAAGAATGACTCTGATGTGTTCTCTGATTGTTAAACGTGACTTTTCTCTTCGTTGGTCTCATCATAGTTTCCTCAGTGTGTTAATAAAGTGAGTTTGTCGTTCTGCAGTTGCTGTCCAGTGTTTGGAGACAGCGTTTGAAGTCTCGACTGATGACCAGAGCCTCGCCGTTCCCATGACGTTACCAGAGATCTTCGCCTCAGCCACAGCCAAGGTGAACGAGCCTGGTTAGAAGTGTTTCTGGGACATTTATGTGGACATGTTGAAGAATTTTGAGGCAGTGATGACTGACTTACAGTGTTTGTGTGCATGTTGCAGCTCCCGTCTGAGTCTCGGGTCAACAACAACTCCTCTCCACAACCTCCAAACTCCCTCACTGAGGAACAGAGAGCCGAGGCCGAGACTCTCAAAACTGATGGTGAGGAGGAAACTCTTCCTCGCTGCTTCACTCAGACGTCTTTAAAGAGGCTCCTGATGTCTTTGGTTTCTGTCCTGGATTGAATTTGTCAGTATTGAGGTGACGTGTTTCGATCTGCAGGTAACGACCAAATGAAGGTGGAGAACTTTGCAGCTGCCGTTGAGTTTTACTCAAAGGCCATCGCCATCAACCCTCAGAACGCCGTCTATTACTGCAACAGGTCAGTGGGTCATCAGGACTTCGTCATCAGCAGGGCTCCTAATACTACGGTATGGTAGTGCATGTAAAATCTGAGCCGTGCTCAGGTTTCTCAGTTTGACGTGCACCGGGTACAGCCGCCAACTCATGATTGATCATAAGCCTGATAACTGACACTTTTCTCACACTCTCACGCCACACGTCCATTTTCTTACGCAGTGGAAAACATGTTTATAACTGAAAGCTTTGCGACTTAAGAGAAGGACACAGACAGAGCAGCACAGCGCGACAGCAGCACCATAAACTCTGTGGTCAGTCCGGTGGCAGCTGCCACACTGCATCGTGGTGAAGTTAGTTTGACGCTGAGTATTCAACAGACGTTCGCTCTGGACTCAGCGGCTTCTTCTTTCTCAGTTTCAGCTGATGTTGTCTGAAGCCTTCTTCATGCTGCCTTCATATTTTTACACAGAACCAAACGATGGCATCACGTTGCTGCAGTGTGTGATTTTAGTCAACATGCCAGCACCATGGAATCAAAAGAGGCATGGCGAGCGTGATGTAGATCGGCAACGAGACAAAACCGTTTTAGAACATTGGAGAGAAAAGTGTCAGTGGTGTGAACTGTGTCTGAGCTGGACTCAAGCTGGCTGATGGTGTCACCTGACACTCAGCTGGTCAAATGGCCGACGGCTGGTTTTAAAGCACATCACCTGTTTCAACAGCCAATCAGCTTGTAGTGAAGTCCGCTGGTCAAGTCAAAATGACCACAGACGGCGTGTTGGCTTGCTGCAGCAGGTGCTCCGTCCCCACAGAGCCCTCTGTTTCTGTCCTCACAGTGTGCCGGTGTCAGATGGTGGGTC
>NC_065515.1:2213229-2217474 GCF_006386435.1 Epinephelus moara
ACGTTACAGATCAGAAGTACAGAGAGTCATTGACTAGAGATGATACGCCGTCTCATGGCGGTCACTTCCTGTCGACGTTACAGATCAGAAGTGCCGTCTCATGGCGGTCACTTCCTGTCGACGTTACAGATCAGAAGCACAGAGAGTTGTTGACTAGAGATGATACGCCGTCTTATGGTGGTCACTTCCTGTGAACCGGCAGCTTTTTACAACGTTAGAGAATAGAGGGAGTTGTTTGTTTCAACCCGTCTCATCGTGGAGCTTTGGTCTGAACTGGGCATAACACAACAGCAGCCTCTAGAGTGACATACAAACACACGCTTCAGCAGCTCTTTATAAACAATAACAATGACATCACATGTCTACAACAATCATTTAGTGTCCTTGTTATATGACGGCTGATCGCGTCCTCTGCTCGGAGGGTGAGGAGCTCCTTTTCACTATTTGGGGACATTTTCAGCTGCTGTTCTTCTTCTTGAGTTAGCTGCTAACTTCTTTCTAGCTGCTTTTTAAATATCCAGGTGGCGGGCCGCACACACAAGGCGTCGTCAAAACGTCACACTTGTCCTTCTGGCTGTCCCTTTTATGTAGACGCTGTTCTGGTGCTGTTGCTGACTGAAAGCTGAGACAGAAATTATCATTTAAAAATGAGACTAAACTCTATTATTGTGTGTGTGTGTGTGTGTGTGTGTGTGTGTGTGTGTGTGTGTGTGTGTGTGTGTGTGTGTGTGTGTTGCAGGGCTGCAGCGTACAGTAAACTCGGGAACTATGCCGGAGCGGTGCAGGACTGTGAACAGGCCATCAGCATCGACCCAAACTACAGCAAAGCCTACGGGAGGATGGGGTGAGACAGCCAGCGTTTTCAACCAAGAGCAACAGCAGTAGAACGATTAATTGATTCATATTTTAAAGAGTCTCCTGATTATAGACGTCTGTCTGTGTCGCTGTGTTTCATCTGGCTCTCCTTATCAAAGGGACAGTTCACCCCAAAATCAAAAACACATTTTTCCTGTTACCTCTAGTGCTGTTCACCAGTTAGATAGTTTTGGTGTTAGTTGCAGAGTGTTGGTGGTATCAGCTGTACAGCTGAAACTATCAGAAGTAACTAAACTACACCCTCCAACCGTATCACCGCCCAGAAGGCAGCATGCAATGAGATGAGATGTAAACGTTAATGGCGTCCTCCTCAGCTGAGCTGTAATGTTGACATGAGCTAGCAGTAGATGCACACTTCCTTCAGTGTGGTGATACGGTTGGTAGGTGTAGTTCAGATGAGAGAAAATAGCTCCTACATGAAGCTGCTCACACTGACGTCTCTGGTAGAGCTGCCTCCTCAAAGTCATCAGTCAGAGGCCCCTCGGTCGACTGGGACTGCTTCAAGTCTACCAGTCTTATTTTTTAATTCTTCTTTTTGTTTTTCACCCGTCAGTATGCAGTGTACTTCTGGGGATGCCCCCAGGTTTTGCTACAGAGTGAGCACTCTTCACTTTTACGCTCCTCTTTGGAACAAGCAGCTGCAGACACAGAGGCTTTGCCTGGTCAGACTCTGACTCACATTATCGTCTTTCTTCTGCTCGAAGGTGGTGAATTTACAGCTCACAGCATCGTAATACGACACCGCCTCGGGCTTTTGTTTGAAATCTGGTGTCCGCAAAAAATCTAGTCGCACATTTCTAATCTATCGTTAGTGTAGTTGGCTTGTTTACTATATAATGTGAATGTTGCTGTCACTAAACATCCCGCTGAACTCTGAAACTCTACGTGTAAAAAAGGAACAAATAGTTAGGTATTCAAATTGAACAGCCAAATCTGAGTCCTGATGCGTTCACTGTCCTCTCTCTGTGTCGTTGTGTTTCAGTTTGGCTCTGCTGATTGTAGTCCTGATGCGTTCACTGTCCCCTCTCTGTGTCGTTGTGTTTCAGTTTGGCTCTGCTGATTGTAGTCCTGATGCGTTCACTGTCCTCTCTCTGTGTCGTTGTGTTTCAGTTTGGCTCTGGCCAGCCTCAACAAACACACAGAAGCAGTGAGTTACTATAAGAAAGCTCTGGAGCTCGACCCCGACAACGACACCTACAAAACCAACCTGAAGATCGCAGAGGAGAAGATGGAGACGTCCAGTCCAGTAAGAACACCAGAGAAGAAGAAAGTTTTTGTGACCAGTGTTGCAGTGATGAGTCTGTTCTTATACTCTCTGTTTGTCTTTCTGTCAGACAGCAGGGATGGGCGGAGTCGATCTGGCCGGTCTGCTCAGTAACCCCGGCTTCATGAACATGGTGAGATCTCAATGCTGATTGGCTATCGCGGTGCAAAATGGTTGTTTAAGTTCAGAATTTCAACTCTTGAGAATGAGAGTATGACGCTAAATTCTCTCTTCATTTGCGCTGCTTTTGTGTCTTCACGTCGACTTCACATGTAATTCACTCGTGCAGATTGTTTTATTTGCACCCTGTGTGAACACGTCAGGGTCGCCCTGTGTGAACACGTCAGGGTCGCACTGTGTGAACACGTCAGGGTCGCGCTGTGTGAACATGTCAGGGTCGCCCTGTGGGTCGAGCTCTTCTTCTGGATATGACTAAATAATAGAAGCACCTCACTGTAAGTCAGTGGTTAGAGGTTAGAGAGCTGGTGACTGAGCGATGCTGCTTCAATCCTGCTCTGTTTTTAGTGTCTTATTTTGGGACCTCTTCTTGTACATCCTGTGCTCAGTGAGCCTGAATAAAGTTTTATTGAATATGTGTCCATGTGTCTCCCTGCAGGCGTCCTCTCTGATGAACAATCCTCAGGTTCAGCAGCTGTAAGTTCATCTGACTTTCTCTCCATCAGTTTCTCCCTCTCTGGGTTTTTGAGGTTAACTTCCTGTCTCCTCCCTCTCATCCAGGATGTCGGGGATGATGTCAGGGGCGTACGGTGGGATGCCTGGAGGAGGAGGAGGAGGAGGAGGAGGGCTAGGAGGAGGAGGAGGAGGAGGCGGCCTAGGAGGAGGAGGAGGCCTAGGAGGAGGAGGAGGCCTAGGAGGAGGTGCAGCGCCCCCCGGAGCTGCTGCAGCTGGAGATTTATCAGGACTGATCCAAGCGTACGTACCGCAGCAGAGGGTTCATAATATGAGATCATTATTTCTTACCCCTAAGTTCCCAGAGACACATGAAGGATGACACGCTTCTTTGTTGTTTTGTTTGTTTATTTTGAGCTTCTCTCGCCGAGTTAAAACGTGATGATGTAATAACAGACCTTTTCCTGACATTAAGTTCACACATCCTGAGGCGTGTACCACCAGGTGAGATCAGTGTGTCACGACAGCGGCTCTGTTTTAACCTGGATGGATCACCATGGTAACTGCTGCTGCAGACCTGAACTGGTCAGGATCAGTTTGTGTTCAGAGCTTTAGCTCCGAATCAGCTAAAACAAAAAAGAAAAACGCCTTTCGCTGATTGGCTCTTTTGGAAATGGCGTCACTCAGATGCGTCAGTCTTTGAGTGAAACAGATTCTAACCTGACAGAATCCCATAAATGTGAACTTGAGCCGTAACGTTACATCAGTAATGCTACAGAACGAAGCCATGCACTTACAGTCGAGCTGACTGAATGCATCGTGTTGTGTTGTGTTTTTTTTTACACGGGAACCTACAATATATCAGTGATGCAGAATATAAGTGTAAGAATATTGTTATGTCTCCACGCAGGTGAAGGCTGGAGCCATGATGTTTTCGGTTTGTCCGTCAGTACGCACATACGGTGCGTCTCATCCTTGTTAACATCTCAAGAACGCCTCAAAGGAATTTCGTCAAATTTAGCACAGATGTCCACCTGGACCCAACAATGAACTGATGAGAATTTGGTGGTCAAAGGTCAAGGTCATTGTGACCTTGCATCTGTCCCATTCTTGTGAACATGATATCTCAACAACATTTTCGGGAAATTTTATTTTGTTGCGCCTCCAAATCGTCAGTCAGCGGTGGGGTTTCCGAAGTGCTGTAAAGTTTGACTGATTAAAAACACATGAGTCATGGCTTATTGGTGACAACATCAAACACAGTACTCAAACTGGCTTCACTATAACTCGCAGCATTCACAGACAAACACTTGTCTTTATCTGGACACATTTTCCCCACAAATACAACATGCTAACATTATTAGCACAAGCCTATGGCATTTTACATTGTATAAATTAGCCTAGCAGCTAGCAGAGATTTCCTCTGCTCATATTTCAGCCAGGATAAATCACACACAGTGTGTGGAGGCTTTATT
>NC_065515.1:2218198-2230796 GCF_006386435.1 Epinephelus moara
TAATAGGTCAACAGGAAAAAGGTCCAATACTAACAAGCTGAAAGGGGGCATATCTCCACCTATCGTAGAGGAGTCGCACACACTTGGCTCAATAACAGACGAGTCCTGTGGCACATCAAATCCACCCTCGAGGGTCCCTAGATTTAGATTCCTGGGAACCCACATCAGCGAAGACTGAGAGTGGACTATAAACACTGCTGTGGTGAAAAAGGCCCAACAGAGACCAGACTTCCTCAGGACGCTGAGGAGGACCAACCGCTCTGCAAAATTACCTGAGTCTTTCTACAGCTCAGTGAAGAGCATCTTGACGTACTGCGTCACGGCCTGGTGTGGGGACTGTTCAGCTGCAGGCAGGACGGCTCTCCAGAGGGCGGTCAACACAGCACAAGAATTATTGGACCCCCCCGGCCCCCCCTGGAAGACATCTACAGGTCTCGCTGCCACAGCAGAGCCTCACCCCTTTCACCAGCTGTTCACACTGCTGCCCCCTGGAAGACGCTACAGGGCCCTGAAATGCTGCAGCTCCAGATTGAGGAACAATTTTTGCCCCACAGCCAAACACAATCTGAATTCTCTGCCCCAAATGTGTCGGTATGTGAGCGTGTTGAGTGAATGACACAGTTTTCTTTTATGAGAGAAAGCAAATCTCTTTGTGTCTGAACATGCAATGATGATAAGGTGTTAATTCACCCCCTCCTGTGCTTGTATACTGGGACAAGGACAGAGGACCAATTAAACGGCCCTCTGCTCATGTCGGCCTGTAGAACGATACATAACGAGTTGTGAGGTTGATGCGTCGGTGCTGTTTGTGTTGCAGAGGTCAGCAGTTTGCTCAGCAGATGCAGCAGCAGAACCCCGAACTCATCGAACAGCTGAGGAGTCAAATCCGCAACCGAACGCCCAGCGCTGGAAACGAGGAGCAGCCATGACACTCAGATACAGTAAATGTTTATTAATATAACCTGATAGAAAATAACTATGATGAATATATGAGGTCATACTGGGAAGACATTAATGCAGCTGTTTCCTAAATACCTGCTGTGTGAACGAATGGAATGAAATGTCCAAAAATGGTATTAAAATGTTCAGATTTATTATTAAAAAAAAAAGTTAATTAAAGGTCTGGAAAAGAAAAAAACTACTAAGATGTCCCACGTGATTGATGTTTCACTTCCTGTCTGTGTTTCAGGTTGGACACGTTTGTGTGTGAAGAAGAAGAAGAAGAAGAAGAGTTGATTTGAATCATTTCTAACTCGAAGGACTAAAAGGAAGTTTTTTGTTTTTTTTCCCATCACTGAATAATTCCTGCACGAGAGAACGAGGAGCTTCATTCAGTCACCAAAAACTACAAACACCCACTTCCTGCGGCTCTGTGTGGTTTTTAGGAAGAACATTTTGACTTTAACACTTTGATATCAAACACAGATGAATTCTAATAAATCAATAAATCAATAATTCTCTAATAGGAACCTGTTAAAGAGAACTTTCTTCTTAAAACTACACAGTGTAACTTTAAATGTGTTTGTCCAGGACCGTGTGTGTGTGTGTGTGTGTGTGTGTGTGTGTGTGGCAGGTTGAGCTGTGAGGAGGCAGAGAACTGTTCAAACACAGTTTGACAATTAAAAAGAGCATCTCAACATTTTACACCCTCCTCCCGTCTGACGTCTGCTCATTATTCACTTTTCACTTATTTAGTTTATTCATATTTATTTTCTATGCCTCTGCGTCTGCGATAGCCGTGGCCGGAGGCGTTAGGTTGCTGGTGTCCATACGCCTGTACGTCTGTCTCATTCTCAAGAACACCTTCAGGGAATTTCTTATAATTTGGCACAAATGTTCACATAAGCCCTGTTTCCACCGAGCAGTTCAGTTCAGTTTGGAGTTGTTTCTGTCTCCACAGTGAAAGTTGTGGATGGTCCCAACAGAAGCGTTCCTTAGCGTCCCCATGTTTGGTCCCCCCTCTGTTGGGGTACCTAGCACACAGATCTGGTACTAAAAGGTGGAGCTAGAAACCCTGCAGTCTGATTGGTCAGTAGAGGACGGTCACTCTGGTTTTATGTAACCTCTGTTCATACATCAGTAAACTACAACTATAAAATGAAAGAGAAAAAATAACTTCATTCACTGGGCCGACTGCCGGCAACTTTTAAGGTGGAACGTTAACTTGTAATGTTACTCAATGCATGAGTTGATGACGTGAATCCATCAGCACACCTTAAATTTCACTGTGACAACTTTGACCATCACTTTAGTTTTTATATGACACACACTTTTAGTAATGACTTTAAAAATATAGATTAATTTGGAGCGGATTATGTGAAGGTCATATATTCTAATCCTCACTTCCTGTGGGCTACAGCAACACTAAACCCCTGAGCTTGCCTGAGAAGGACTAAATGCACAAAGCTGCTATTTTTAAATATCCCATGGAGAGAGACTCTCACTGCAGCCTGTTCTATTTTGTTCTGAAAATGTGGGCGTGCAGCCTCGTTCTGTGGACGATAAACCAGGTGCAGACTTCCATCTGTGTCACCGCTGATGAGGAAATACAGCGAGTGCTGGACGGAGCAGTGAGTGACAACAACCCCGCCCACATTTAAGAGGACTGTCTGAACAGACCCAGGGTCTAGGTGCCATGTCTGAAGGCTTACTGCTGGTTCCAGAGGGACTGGACTGAAAGGGTTTGGTGGAGACGGGGCTTTAGACTTAATGAACTGATTAGAATTTGGCATCAGGTCACTGTGACCTTTCATCGAGAGGCTTGAAAATGTACAACTAAAGAATTTGACGGTCCAGTGTGTCAGATTCAGTGTCGTCTATCACTGAGGATTACAGATTACAGATTACAGATTACAACCAGTTGAAACTTCTCCTGGTCAGAATTCCTTCAGTGTTGATTGTTGAGGAGCTGAATTATCCTCAGAGGTCTCTTCCTCTCAGAAACACACACACCAGCTGATTTAAACCAGTAAAAACTCTGAAGACGTTTCACTTTTAAAAAATCTGAGTTTTTCCGATGCTGTTTGTCACAGAGGAGTTCTGGGCTACTGTAAAAACAAGGTGGTGCAACGTGGCGTTCTCCTTGGACCAGGACCTGCTGCCTGTGTAGACAATAACTCAGGATGCACCGATTTCAAAATTCTGGGTCGATAGCCATGTTTGTTTATATGTTGTTTATTTTGTTTTTGGTGTTTATTCCCCCCCTTGTTCCAGGTAAACAAAGAAATCTACACTGTAGTAAAAACATAACTGAACTGTTGAAAAGTAAAAACAGTTCTTCATTTCACGACCTTTAAATGAGCACAAATTCAATAATACCTGAAAAACATCTTCAAAACTTTTTTTTACCACAATCGATCATAACGCCCTCTGTAACATCCTGTTTACGTAGCTGTAAAAACGACGACACATTTCTCCTTTAAACAGCTGATTTATTCAAGTTTCTCATCAAAAGCTGTATTTTACAAGATTACACTGAACACGAAAATGTTGTAATTTACCTCTGCCTCGTTCTCATTTTTACTGAGTAGAGCTTGAAGGCATCATAATATATTAGTAATTGTATTAATGTGTCCCTCTGTGTGTAGCTTCCCAGTTGGAGCAGTAATAACCCTGCAGCATCACTCAGTATGTGAAGCTGTTACATCGTAGCCTGTGATTCAGTCGGCGCTGTCATCGTACAGTCTGCTGACATCACACATGATGTCATACCCAAGTTTATTAGATCCATGTGGCACAGTGTAGCTGCACTAAACTGAGAAGATTAACCAAAACACAGCGATTCTTATTTTCAGGTGATTGAACACTAAAGAAAACACACTTATTATATAATATTCAATTTCTGACAATATATCCCCCAAAATCCTACACACTGGAGCTTTAACACAAAAAGCACACACTGGAGAAAAGTGAAAAATAAATCAACATCATTTCTTATGGGAATTTAGTTTGTTCTTGTTTTCTAACAAAGCAAAGACTCATTTCATGAATTGAATAAACCATGTGGTGATTAATAGGATCAGAAAACAGGAAAACAATTTTCTTTGCTCTGATCTTTACAGAGCCCAACTTCATTTGTTTCTGCTGACAAACTTGTGTATTTGAAGCGTTACCCACTGACCCCATGAATCATATTTTAGAGTGCACCTAAAGAAACTCAAACATTTACACAACAACTCAGGAGAAGATGTCAAAGTCCCGCCCACAATGTTTGACTGACAGCTGATCTCAGTGCAGTGAAGAAACGCCACAACAATCAGCTGTCAGCAACAAACATGGAGACTAAAGACAGAGTTTAACCCTTAAATGACTTCTGACTATTTCAGTTCACACAACTCTGCAGTGGATCCAGAATAAATAAGGAATAATCCAGGATAACCAAGTCCAGCATAGAGAGGCTGAGTGAATGTGGTCTGGACTCTGTGGAGGAGAGTCATGGTTTCAGAGACGCTGTAGAAGGACAGAATACCTGCACTGTGATCCAGGTACACTCCTACTCTGGAGGACCGAGGACCTGAGACAGGAGTTTGGACTTTGTTGTGATAAAAGTTATAACTGTTATTGTCACAATGTAACGACCAAGATTTGTCATTTCGTCCAAATACACTTTCACCCCCCCCCCCCTGCTCTGCTGATATTCTTGTATGTGACTGCTACATAAACTCCTCCTCTCCACTCCACCTCCCAGTAACAACGTCCAGTCAGACTCTCTCTACTCAGGACCTGACAACATCCAGTGAATCTGTCTGGGTGTTTAGAATAAGACTGGTGTTGACTCATTACTGTCACTTTCCTGTTCCCCTCAGATAATAACAGGCGTGTGTGTGCTGTGTTTGGATCCAGTGTGATGTGACGTGAATATCTGAAGAACTCAGCTCTGGTCTTGGGCTCTGGTTGTGGCAGTAAAACATCCACTTCAGTCCCTGTCAGTGAGACGTTTGTCCATGTGTCCCTCAGAGCGTCCTGTAGTTTATCTCTGACTCCTGACACAGCCGCTGTCACGTCCTCAAAGTAGCGGCGAGGACGGATGTTGATGCTGGATGAGTGTGTGGCTTCACTGAGTGCTGACAGTGAGGGGTAGTTGTGTAGAAACTGGTTGTGATCCTCTGTGTGTGAGAGCTGCTTCAGCTCAGCGTCTTTCCTCTTCAGCTCAGTGATCTCCTGCTCCAGCTTCTCCTGAAGCTCTTTGACTCGACTCACTTCAGTTTCCTGCTGCCATCTGAGCTGCTGCTTCACATCAGAGCGTCTTTTCTCCATGAGACGGATCAGCTCAGTGAAGATCTTCTCACTGTGCTCCACTGCTTTATCAGCAGAGCGACTGATAGCCTCCACCTCCTGTTGGAGCAGCTTCACATCTTTCTCTGTGTCCTGGATTCTCTGCTGGATGTTTTGTCGACTCCCCTCCAGCTCTCTCTGCCTCTCAGTCCTTTCTGCTGCAGCTGACACTGTGTCGTGGCCTTTATGTTCATCCACAGAGCAGAGATAACAGATACACTGCTGATCAGTGCGGCAGAACATCTTCATCACCTCATCATGACGAGAGCAGATGTTCTCCTGCAGCTTCTTGGAGGGCTCCACCAGCTTGTGTTTCTGTAATGGAGCCGAGTCACGATGAGGCTGGAGGTGTTTCTCACAGTAAGAGGCCACACACTGCAGACAGGACTTGAAGGCTTTCAGTTTCCTCCCAGTGCAGACATCACAGGCCACATCTTCAGCTCCAGCATAGCAGTGATCAGCAGGAGCAGCTTGGAGTCCAGTCTTCTTCAGTTCCTCCACTAAATCTGCTAACATGGTGTTTTTCATCAGGACAGGCCTCGGTGTGAAGCTCTGCCTACACTGAGGGCAGCTGTAGATTCTCTTCTCATCCTCTCCATCCCAGAAGCTTTGAATACAGTTGATGCAGTAGCTGTGTCCACAGGGAAGAGTCCCCGGATCCTTCAGTAGATCCAGACAGATGGAACAAGACAAGGTTTCTCGGTCCAGCTCAACTCCTCGCTGCGCCATTTCACCTCGTGGCAGTGACTGTGTGAGTTTCACTCTCTGAGAAGTGAAAGTAGTTTGAGCTCTGATCTAAACATCATGTGTTCCTGCAGTGAATGCAGCCTGTCAGCTCTCTCACGTCACCACCATGTTGGTTCCACCCATCCTCACAGTGTAGATGTGAAGGGGAGGGAACAGAGTGGAGCTGGCTGTGTGTGAGAGCAGGAAGAGGAGGGAAGGCTGATTCCAGGACGACCAGCAGCACTTTGAACTTTGTTTCCTTCTTTCAAATAAAGCCTCAGTTCAACATGTGAAAACAGTTTGCAGTGGTTAAATCCTGGTTGGCTCCTCCATGTGTCTCTGACTCGTCCTCAAAGCCTGTTCGCTTTTCTTTTCCTGGTTAAAAGCAGCTGAGTGACGACAGGAAGTGATCAAACTAAACTGTCATCAAACAGCTGAGTTCCTGTTGAATCATTTTCTCTCATATTTAATGATCCACTGTGAAACATCTGTGACAAAACATTTCAGTTTCAATGGGCCTGAAACAAACCTGCATTTATTCACAGCTTCAGACGGCAACACGTTCTTACACAGGGCAAATACCACAGTGTGATACTGCAGCACAGGTACTGATCAGGTTCTTATTTGTCACTGCTGCTTTTTGATTTTCCTGTAACAGCTGTACTGACACTGGAACATCACATGTTCACTTTGTTTCCCTTGATTTAACCGTACGTTGATTTCACTGCTGCTCAACTTGTTCTTCTTCTCCTTTGTTTGGTGGCATCGCTCCAGTTTCCTGCTTCATGTGTCACAGTCTTTGCACACGGCACCACAGCTGTCCTTATATAGTGTTGAGGGGGCGTTACCTGTGCTAACAGGTGACTGATGGTCACTCAGCACACCTGGGTCAGAGCACATCTGGATGGTTAAGAACGTTTGGTGCATCTGGAGTCGACTTGTCTGACTGTTTTCTTTTAACCCTTTGAAACCTGGAGCCACGTCACTTTTCTTGTTCTGCTTTCAGACAAATATTTAACAGTCAAACTCTTCTGTGTCAAAGTCCAAATCTTTTAAGTTACCACTGAACCTGATGCTGTCTTTTTCCTTTAATCTGACTTGTTGGCAAAATGTAGACCAACCTAACTCACTGATTGCTTCATCAAAGCTCCCTCTGCTCCTGACCTTTATACTTCCCTGCAATATTAGTGACTAAACAAAGTGTTGGCGACAGCAAACTGGTGTCATGTCTGTGTGACCACGCTGTTTGAGTGAGGAAAGTTAAAGGACAGAGAGCGACTGACAAACGCTCTTCTGCTCCAAACATCAACACTGGACTTTGTGGCGTCTGAGGAGGAAAAGTGCGTCAGTTCTGCTCTCAGATCAGTGTCACATTTTCTCCATCAGCTTTGTTTGAGACCCTGGAATGAAGACAGGAAGAAAAGACTTTGTCCATGTTTGTTTGTTCATCGTGTAAAGCTTCAGTTTGTTCACACATCCCATCAGTAAAGTCTGTTCAATGATTTCATGTTCACGTTCACTTCATCCACACAAGAATCTCAGCTGTGTACAAGAAGAGAATCAATCATCTGCTGATTGATCTGATATGGATCGTCAATAACAACAACATCTGCTCTGCCAAACAAATAGTGTGCTGATGGATTTGTTTCCACAGAGAACAAAGTGTGGAGGATAAAGGAGCTCTGCGGCGTTCTGTCTTCACAAACAACAACGTACAAACACATGGATACAAAGAGTGATGAGACGTTTAGAGCCCAGAGAAGCTGACGTTATTTTCATGCAGAGAAATGTCACTTCATCTCAACAACCGTCATCATGAGCAGTGAGAGCCTCCATGGCTGAACACACACAGGAATATTGGGATGAACTGAAACGTCCTCAGTCTTGATGACAATGAGACAGATTGTTTTGTTTGGACGAGCCCATCTATTGGACGACTCTGCTGCTTTTCTTTCTCCTTTAACGTCTCGCTGTCGACTTTTTGTTCAACATCTCGCTGTGATTTTTGACGGCTCCTTTAAATGTGATCAACTCATCAGTTCAGCTGTCAAACCAGCTTTTTCCACTTCAGACTTGTAGCTGAGGTAAAGGCCTGTCTCTGTCCCAAAGATCTCCACAGAGTTCTTGGTGCTTTTATGACCTCTCTGCTGTGATTCTTTGTGTGTGGGCGGAGCTCAGTCGTCACCTCGTCGTCTGCACTTATTACAAAACGCAGCCGCTCGTCTTCTACCTGGAGAAAGAAAAGGGGATCCCATGAGCCCAGTGTGGGCCTCCCTCCACTGGCTTCCTGTCCGTTTTAGGATTGATTTTAAGATGTTACTGCTGGTTTTGAAGCTTTGAAACGGTCCACCTTATCTAGCAGAACTACTGTATTGTTGTTTATTGTTTATTTAGGATCCCCATTAGTTGTTACCACAGCAACAGCTATTCTTCCTGGGGTCCACACAAAAGACAAACATTCAACATCACATTACAAACAATTCACAATGTCAAAAACAAATGAATTAAAGCAGATGGAATAAGTAGTCCTCTCCCATTCATGTCAACTAAACAATACATTGTAAAAACGGATCATAATGAGCAGGCTGGTGTGTACAGCACAACTGCCCAAAAGTACAATGCACAGTGAAAAACAGATCCGACTGCTAATCTGGGTTAAATAGTTTGTTCCAGTTTGACATAGCCCTGTATACTACAGTTTTCTTTAAAGCATTGCTTTTAGGGAAAGGTAATGTGAAGCGTCCCATGAGGGCATGTCTGGTGTCATAATAATGTCTGTCATTGGTGTGTGTTAGCTGTGAGTATAAGTAGCTAGGTTTTTTTAAGGCACAAATATTTCTCACATACTGGACCAGGCTGTGTGCCAGTCTCTCTTCCACCTGCTTCCATGACAGTCTGCATGCATCCCTTCCACACTGTCTGTCATTGAGCAGTGAAGAGCAAGGCGGGCAGCTCTGTTTTGGACGAGCTGGATCTTATTAAGCTCTTGTTTTGAGGCACTGGACCAGATTGCTGGACAGTAATCGATTTGGGATAAAACTAAAGATTGAATTACTTGTTTAATTTTTATTTCTGTTAAAAAATAAGCGTTTCTTCCGATTATTGATGTACTTCTTCTCATTTTGGCAACTATATTGTTAATATAGTTTTAGAATGGTTTTCATCTTACCTCGCTGGTAGAGGCTTTAGTGTTTTTGCAAACCAGATTATGTCCGAAACTAAAGACTTGTCATGCGGGGTTCCACAGGGTTCTGTTTTAGGTCCTATTTTGTTTCTTTTATATGTGCTCCCTCTAGGACAACTAATTGCACAGTATAACCATATTTCTTACCACCTTTATGCTGATGATATCCAGCTATACTGTACATTCAAGCCCACCGAGTTCCATAAATTATCGTCCCTGATAAATTGTCTGTCAAACATCAAACAATGGTTAACTGACAATTACCTACAGTTGAACTCAGATAAAACAGAGACATGAATTATTGCCCCTGACAGTAGTGTATCACAGATCAAACAACACACTGGTGCGTTAGGTCCATCTGTTCAGCCACACCTCAGGAATCTAGGCGTTATTTTTGACTCAGCAATGTCCTTAGAGTGCCACTCCAAACAATTAATTAGAAACTGCTTTTTCCACCTCAGGAACATATCCAAACTTAGAACCCTTGTTTCAAAGGTAGAGTTGGAGATGATCATTCATGCTTTTATATCATCTCGCCTCGACTACTGTAACAGTCTTTTTACCTGTCTAAATAAGAAAGAGCTTGACCGTCTTCAGGCAGTCCAGAACTCTGCTGCAAGGCTTTTAACTTGCACGAGCAAAAGAGCACACATTACACCTGTTTTAGCTTCTCTTCACTGGTTACCAGTAAATGTTAGAATTAATTTTCAAATTTTAGTCTTTACTTTCAGAGCCCTACACGGACAAGCTCCTTCTTACATCTCTGACCTAATACACCTGCACACTCCCACTCGCAGTCTAAGGTCTTCAGGTCAGATGCTGCTTGTAGTTCCATTTACCCACTTTAAGTCCTGTGGAGATTGCTCCTTTCAAGCAGTAGCACCCAGACTGTGGAATGCACTGCCTCTCACCTTACGTTCCTTAAATTCAGTTGGTATGTTTAAAAAGCAGCTGAAGACATTTTTATTCAAACAGGCTTTTAGCTAAATGAGTGTTTATGCCCCCATATCTCCTTTTCTACCTCCCTAGCTATCACCATGTTGTGAAGCACTGTATGACTTTATTCGTCTGTATCGTTGTTCTCTTGTATCTTTTATTTACTGCTATTGTGTTTTTACTGTTACTGTTATTGTGTAAAGCACTTTGTGATTTTTATCTGTGAAAGGTGCTATATAAATAAAATTTACTTACTTACTTACTAATGTGAGTTGAGCAGGAGAGTGTTCCCTCTAGTGCCACACCCAACAATTTGGCCTCTTTAACCTGCTCAGTGGTTTCCCCTTGCAAAGAGATGGACAGCTCTTGGTCTGTTCTTAGAGCATGCCTGAAGCCAAATATCAGACATTTGGTTTTAGAGATGTTCAACTTTAGCCTATTTTCGGAAACCCATTCAGAAACCAGCATCAATTCTGCTTGCAGCATTTCATTAAGGCGCTTTGTAATTTCTGCTGACACATACATTGTGCTATCATCAGCGTACATTGCTGTGCATGCATTTTTTAATACATATGGTAGATCATTTGTAAATATGGAATATAAGAGAGGTCCAAGGCTGCTGCCCTGGGGAATTCCACATTGTAGTGCTTTAATATTAGACAGGGTACCATTAAATGAAACACATTGTTGTCTATTGGATAAATAACTTTTCATCCAATTGATAGCTGAAATTGTGAAGCCGTATGCAGATAGTTTGAGGAGTAGTAGCTCATGGTCTATAAGATCAAAAGCTGCACTGAAGTCCAGCAGTACAGTACCTAGCATTAACTTTTTATCAATGTGTTTTAAAAAGTCACCTGTTAATTGTGTTAAAGCCGCACATGTTGAATAACCTACCTTATATGCACGCTGGAATTCTGAGTTGATGTTATTGTTTTCCGAGAAGTATTGCTGAATCTGTTTAAATACATTACACTCCATCAGTTTGCTTAAAGCAGGTAAAATGCTAATAGGTCGACTGTTTGGTCCAGTAAATGATGCCTCGCTATTTTTCGGAAGAGGAGTAACCTTTGCTATCTTCCACTTTTGTGGATAAAAAAATAAAAATATGACACAGAGGCTTTGCCACAATCCTAGATGATATCTGTAGTAATTTAGAATCCAGATGATCATAACCACAGGGTTTATTATATTTCAATGACAAGAGCAGTTTTTCTATTTCTACTATATTAGTATTGATAAAATCAAATTCACATTTTTTGTCATGCATAATATGTTGTTTAATTAGTGACTCAGACAGCTTACCATTCACTGGCAACATCTGATTTCTCATTGTATCCACTTTACCTATAAAATAATCATTAAAATAATTAGCTATATCTTGAGGTTTGGTAATAAATCCACCATCACATTCAATAAATGAGGGAATTTTATTAATTTTATCTTTACCCATTATTTCATTAAGGGTTCTCCATAACGTTTTGCTATCAGCTTTTATTTCCTCCATCTTGGATTGATAATATTTCTTTTTCTTTTGTTGATTCATTTTTGTGACTCTGTTTCTATCTTCATACTCCAGTTAGAGCTCTGAGGTCGACCCATCAGATGATCCTGGATGTTCCCTGAAGTACACACAAAAACAGTGGCGATGGAGCCTCAGCTCAGCTGTTCAGATAAAAACTGCTGCGACTACAGAAACCTTTAAATGGCTACTGAAGACCCGCCTCTTCTCATTGGCGTACGATTGATTCCAGCCTGACAACTTAAATTGATTTCATCCTCTGTTGTGCTGCAGTTTGCTCTGTTTCTTTTCTCTTCTCTTCTTATTGTTGTTTGCTTCTGTTTTTATCTGTTGTTTGGATTTTAGGACTGTTCAGCATTTTGGTCGACTGCTGCTGTTTTTTAAATGTGCTCTACAAATAAAGTTTGACTTGACTGGACAGGAAGGAGCGCCACGCTCTGACAAAGAATCCACTGCTTCAACTTAAAACAATTCAAGGCAACAGTTTGCATCCATCTTTTTAAATAGTTGCAGCTCTGCTCTTACAGAGTAAATACTCTGAGTCTTTTATCATCTGACAGACTCACTTTAGTTCAACCAACATGATTTGCTTTGACCTCGAAATACTCAAGTTGAACCAACTTAATATTTATCCAAAGGTTATGCTGATATTTAATGCTCTAACTATTTTATTCAAGATGTTCTAATTGTTCTAATTGATTATCAACATGTTCACAACACTGTGTTATTAATTTCATCAATGATATTAGTAATTGTATTAATGTGTCCCTCTGTGTGTAGCTTCCCAGTTGGAGCAGTAATAACCCTGCAGCATTACTCAGTATGTGAAGCTGTTACATCGTAGCCTGTGATTCAGTCGGCGCTGTCATCGTACAGTCTGCTGACATCACACATGATGTCATACCCAAGTTTATTAGATCCCTGTGGCACAGTGTAGCTGCACTAAACTGAGAAGA
>NC_065515.1:2231296-2234959 GCF_006386435.1 Epinephelus moara
GTTGCCCATTAGACATTCCCCAAACGAATTACATTTCATATTTAACCACGACAGAGATATCAGTGACGAGTTTAAAAGGACGACCAGAGAGAGGCTGCTCTCTGTGGGGCAGTTTATTATCTATGAGCGCTGACACCGCTGTGATCTAGCGGACCTCAACACACAGTAACACATCGGTAGCTACGACTTACAATTGCGCGCCTTTCCCTCACTTGTCATTTTCCATGATTGTTGCAAAATGCATGCTGGGATACCTGGCTGTGTGAAGTCCACACAAGTCTGCTCCGATGCATCCCCGGTAAAAGGGACGTGGCGAGAACACATTGGAATTGGAATTGGAAGAGTACTTGGGCTGTGACTGATGATGTGTCACAAGTCCACAAGAACACAAGTCCGCACAAGAACGCATATTGAGAAACGGCTAGAGTGAGGTGTTTTAATGGAGGCGGTACTTCTGCTTATCCACCTTATTCCTGAGGGCACGACTGTAGAAATGATCATGTGCACAACTTCCTGTGAGATAGAGGAAGTAGCAGTAAGCTAGTTGCTCCCATAGACTGTCTGTGGTTAGTCCCAGTGGCTATATGGCAAACCGTTTTAACATTTAATAGCTAGACTGGACATTCATAACTGATATCTGCAACATAATTTTGCCTAGTCAAAACTCTTATTCAAGATATCTGTAATTCAGTTTTGACAAGTAAGATTCAAACTAGGCCTACTTTTGCCATACATGTGTATGGGATTTCTCATTATAGATATCTCCAATGTAGTTGCGAATATATGCAAATGAATTGGAGATATCTCTAATTCCAGTTTGAGATATCTACAGTTTAATTTTGACTAGTCATAATTCAAGTTCAAGATATCTTTAATTATCATCAATTGAAAATATCTACATGGTCCTTTCTAGGTCATTCAAGGTCAAGATATCTACAACTTCATTCTGACTATCTGAAACTTAGTCAGAATGAAGTTGTAGATATCTTGACCTTGAATTATGACTAGTCAAAATTAAACTGTAGTTATCTCAAACTGGAATTAGAGATATCTCCAATTCAATTGCAGATATCCACAACTATATTGGAGATATCTATAATGAGGAATCCCATACACATGTATGGCAAAAGTAGTTTGAATCTTACTCGTCAAAACTGAATTACAGATATCTTGAATAAGAGTTTTGACTAGTCAGAATCTAATTACAGATATCTGTAACTGTAGTTTTGACTAGTCAGAATGACGTTATAGATATCTTCAATTAAAATTCATATTAGTCACAATGACATTACGACTAGTCAAAATGGCGCTGTTGATATCTATAATGCTAATTCCGGATAGTCAAACTTAGCGATTAAATGTTAAACGGCTTGCCATAGTGGCTACTCTTGGTGGCTAACCGCCAACGCTGGTTCTTTTCCAAAGTCATTTGCCTTCAGTTTAGCAAATACATTTAGTTTTAACAAATATTTAACTAATGTTAACTTAGCATTTTTAACGCAGACGGGTGGAGGATTAGCTGGGAAACATCACGTTTATTCACTTTACATGGAGCTACAGTTAATACTGAATTATGTGTTAGTGTCTCTTAATAAGTCATCAGAAATCATTTTTAGAAGGAGCAGATGTCACCTTAAGCTGCTCGGGACATGTTAAAGTTAACAATATTTCAACGGAGCAAGGCGAGCTAACTGTTAGCATACTAACTGTTAGCGTGCTAGGTTGCTTTGAGATGTCTGTCAAAGATGGCAGACGTATGATCACATGATCCTGTTTGAACTCTAACAGGTGGTGTGTTCCACCTTTTATTTCCTAGTTGCTGTTGGAGAGAAGAAGAGAGCAGCTACTGTAAACATTGGAAATCGTCGATTTCGGTTCAACGCCGCAAGTCGTGCGCATAATTCGCACAAAGGATCATGGGGGCAGGAATACTATTTGATGTGTTGGAAAGTAATGACATCAACTCAAGTACTGTGCTAAAGTACAGATTTGAGGTGCTTGTGTTAGTGTTAATAATGATGATGTAATGTGTCAGTGATGATGTTGAGGTTAAACAAACAAACAAACAAACAAACTTGGTGTCACAAAACAATCAGCAGATTAATCCATCTGGTAAATCATCATTGTTTTAACAGTTCAAACTGAAAATCCCGTTTAACATTAAAACATGTGTCACAATCATCCAGGTCTGATGTGAAAACACTTTCTAACTGTGTTCGTCTCTGTTCCTTCCTGCTTTACGTCACTAATATTTTTACCATTCAGCGTTCAGGGCCGTTGTGACGTAAATGAGGAAGTGTTTCCATACACCTGCTGAGAGGAGACGGAGGCTCGGACAGGTAAACACGGAGACACCGACTCGTGTTTTTAGGCTTTAACATGACGTTGCTGAGCTGAGCTTTGTGCTTCGACTGAAGGAACACAGCTGTGAGCAGCCGCTGTCATTTATAACCGTAGTCTGAAGTGTTAGCTAGCCTCTGTAGCTACCGGGAAGCTAACGACGGCTAGCTCCTGTTAGCAGCTCCGTCAAGCTAACAGCTGTTAGCATGCTCTAGAGCGGAAATGCTCAATATTTACTTAAAATGAACGGAGTAAAATTCACGTAAAGGAGGTAAGTTATGCCTGTTCAATAATTATAAGAAAGAAAACTGAAGCGTAAACTCTAAGAGAAACATGAAAACAAATAATACTTTACGAGTTATGAAGCGCTGTGACGTTTTATTTTGAAGTTCTGCACAGGAAGCGGGGCTAACATCGGTTAAATCACCAGCAGCGAACACGTTAACATATGAACGGCTAAAACACGGCCAGAAACAGTCAAACAAACCACCGGTTAGTGAGTTTATCTCGGCAGGATGTCGTTAAACGTTATTTAATTGTTATACACAGTTTAAAGTTTGTAAAGATGGCGGGAGGATGTGTTTAATGAGTTAACGTTATTGGTGAGAGGATGAAAATACACGCCGGGACAGTTCCGTTTAAAACGAGTTAAACACCACAGAGCTGCAGGACTGATTGTACTCTCAGTGTCAGGATTTTACATCTCTGTAAAGGTGTTGGCAAAACACAGTATTTCCTCCTGACATGTAGTGGATGAGTTGAAATACTCAATAACGTTACAAGTACCTGAAAACTGTACTTAAAGGGGAACTGCACCCATTTTCAAAATGACATGTTATTCGTCTGGTCGAAGACACTGATCACACACAGAGTGTTTTTGCAGCAGGAGGCGGCTTTTTGTAATTGTTTTTCATGAGAATGAAGCTTTATGCTCAGTGTTTTTGTGTTGCTACACACCTCCGTTTTTGCTGGAGCGCTCTGAACCTCTTGCCTTGAAAAAACTTCAACTCAGAACAATAACGCCCCTCACAGGCCTTTCCCAAACCGCCCCCTACTCCCTCTCCCTACCCACTTTCATTCCGCTTCCGCCTTCATGTTGAGGCTCTGCCACAAACCAGCTAGTGAGGAGTGGGAGTGAGTTATAAAACCTTCTGACAGTGATCCTGCACTGATGCTGACTTACTGGCTGAATCCATAAGCCCTGTCTCCACCAAACCCTTTCAGTCCAGCACCTTTGGAACCAGCAGTAAGCCTTCAGACATGGTACCTAGACCCTCGGTCTGTTCAGACAGTCCTCTTAAATGTGGGCGGGGTTGTTGTCAC
>NC_065515.1:2234965-2255786 GCF_006386435.1 Epinephelus moara
CTCATGCATTGAGTAACATTACAAGTTAACGTTCCACCTTAAAAGTTGCCGGCAGTCGGCCCAGTGAATGAAGTTATTTTTTTCTCTTTCATTTTATAGTTGTAGTTTACTGCTAGGTACCCCAACAGAGGGGGGACCAAACATGGGGACGCTAAGGAACGCTTCTGTTGCTACCATCCACAACTTTCACTGTGGGAACAGAAGAAAGCGTACTGAGCTGAACTGAACTGTATCATATCGCACTGCTCGGTGGAAACAGGGCTCAAATGTCCAGACTTCACCGCACGTGCAGACTTTGCGGGCGCATTCCTGGGACTGCTGAGGGCTGTTTAAATCAACAAGTCATCCAGAGGGGCCTCAGGTGGACTTTGTGCAGACTTACAGAGAGTCCACTTGGGGTGCAGACTTCAGCAGGCCTCACTGATTTAATAACCCACAATTCATTGCAGCAGGCCTCACTGATTTAATAACCCACAATTCATTGCAATATGAACGTGATGTTGTGTTTTTTCAATCGCCGAAAAAAAAATAAAAAAAATAAAAATAATTAAAGCTACTTTAATTGTGTATGACAGAATTAAAACTCACATCATCACATCATGATACAGAGATATGAGTACAGGCTGTAGAGGGACTGACAATACATTTATTATTGAGATATGAGTACAGGCTGTAGAGGGACTGACAATACATTTATTATTGCAGCCTATCAGACTGTGATAGGCTCAATAATGAAACAATAAAAGAAGGTTTCTAATGTCAGTAACGCCCAATTTATTGAGTTATAGTCCTGATATATACACATCTCTGTTTTTGAACACATGCAGTCTGTATGTTATAGAGAGATGTATTTATACATTTTTGTTCAGTCACAAAAAAGTTATACACAGGATTCATATCTTGTTACCTGCAGGAACAGATGAGTCATCAATTGATATGACATGAATATGATTGTATTGAATGCCACTAGTAACAAACACTTGTGCCTTTTTTATTGTTGCCAGGCAACCACCCCATCACCTTCTTACTCTAACCCTCCCGTGTAATCAATCTACTTATTATTTATTTAATATTGTTTTATGTATTTCACAGAATACAGTGTCTTACTCACAATTGATGGATTATCATGTAATATATCACAGCCATGTCACATGTGATTCAGGCCCACTTGATACTGAGTAGATGATTTTGGCGTTCTCTACACTCAACTTCGGATGTGACGTTTTGTTGTCTTGTACACAGACTGTATATCAAAATACATACAGTCTCTGGTTTTGTAAATTAGGAACTTGTAAAGTTTTCAGATTTGGGATTTTACATAACTTTCATAAACATTTTCAACAACGATACGAGCTTAATGCTACAGTTTGTCAAAAAGCACAGATGTTATGGAGTCCCAGTGAAATGACCAGCTGAGGGTCCCAGAGACTCTCTACACTGACACCCTGTCAACATCACTGGTCACTGCATTGCTTTATTCTCGCCTCAGATGTTTTCAGAGACATATTTTAGTGACTGTTTAGCTGTAAGATGAGAAAGTTGGTCTGGCTGGTGGGCGGGGCTTGTTACTCTGTTTAATCCAACATGGTGGCCGGGTCTCAAACGTTCTCTTTTTACAGCTAAAGAAATGAAAGAAATGCTACAAGTCAACAGAGTAGACAGAGGAACACATTATGTCTCATTTAGTGCTAAGAGAGTTAAGAGTTTCAGCAAATAAGATAGAAGTTGTTGTTTTATGAAGTTTCCAGCTGTAGCTACGAGTACGGCTCTGTAGTAAACGTACGTGTTTAGGCCACAAGACAGTTTTTAATGTGTAGTTTTATGTGTTGGCTAAACTCTGTCTGTCTCTGTCTGTCTCTGTCTCTGTCTCTGTCTCTGTCTCTCTGTCTCTGTCTCTGTCTGTCTCTGTCTCTGTCTCTGTCTCTGTCTCTCTCTCTCTCTCTCTCTCTCTCTCTCTCTCTCTCTCTCTCCCTCTCTCTCTGGGAAAGTGATCCTCAGCTGAAGAATCTGGGCGAACTGGTTTATTCGGGTTTATTCTGCACTTCTTTGTGCACTAACGTCTCACACTCAGCTCACAGTGTCTCTGTCTGTCCCAGCAGCACCAGTAGAGATGTCCCAGCAGCACCAGTAGAGTCCAGAGTGGAGGTGTGTGTGATGCAGCTATAGTGTTTGAGCGTCAGGATGGAGATCCTGGTGGCCAAGCTGCTAGGCCTGCTGGGCCTATTTGGCCTCATGCTGGCGGGCGTTCTGGTCCCAGTGCGCCTCCTGCTGGTCGACTACGACAAGGCGCACAGATACAGGAGGGCTCTGTCTCTGTGTAACTCGTTTGGAGGAGGTGTGTTCCTGGCGACATGCTTCAACGCTCTGCTGCCTGCCGTCAGAGACAAGGTAACGCTACAACACCTCACGAGAGACGTTACTAATGACTAATATCCCTGATGTCTCAACTGGGGCTGGGCAGTTCAGATATGATTTTAGCTGCCAGTGATCATGAGAACAAGATAATCAAGATAAAGTGATTGTTGCACTGCAGCGCTCTGGTTTTGTCTTGTGTTACACATTTGACGCTCCTTGTTGCCAACTTCGCAACTTTATTGCTGGATTTAGCAACTTTTCAGACCTTTTCAGTCGCTGTATATCTGAAACACAACTAGAGACAAATTTAGTGACTTATGCAGTTCATCGCAACAAAAGCTAGAAACACATCTGTATGGATGAGGACAAGGGATGTTCCTGGCGACTAGACGAAAAATTTCATTAAGACTAGTCGACTAGTCTAAAAAAAGAAAACACTCAGAAAACTATTATTGTTAAGTATTTGAAACATTGTCCCAAAATATATTGTGCGCATTCAGAGCCCTTTGAAGCCTTTAATCACAATCTTCAACAACCATGTTGGATTTTAAATGCTGCTGAAGTACGAGACACTTTGTGCCGTGCGGTATGAATGTGAACATGATGTAAGTCAAAAGTTAACCACTAAAATAACATCTGAAATAAATAAAGTGCCTCTGAAATGTGGGGCACATTGAACCCTGCAGATTATCTGACAGAAATGATGCACTTCACTTTAAAGTTAATAAAACAACATGTACATTATAATTAAACTTCAGCTGAAATGAGGCATGTTGCTGCGTGCAGTATGAATGTGAACCTGCACATTATCTGACAACAACTCTTAAAGTTAACAAATAATATAACGTCTCAAAAAAGATTCATTGAATTTATTTTCTAGATCAAAGTGCTGCCAAGCCGCGCTGGTTTATGAGAGGATATCTCTCTAGTTTAAAACTCCAGTCTACTGGAGCATTACCGCGGGGAGGGGGACTGCTGTCTGATAGCTCTGTAGCACCCACTAGTGGCGGGCGGCTGCATGACAGTTAAGCTGCCTTGTACATAAATAAAGCACTACTAGGTTTAACTGACTAATATTTCTGGTGTCAACCAGCGAGGGGGCGGACGTTTAATCGTTAAGATGACTAATAACGCTCATCCCTAATCCGGAAGTTCTCAGTCGGTGCATCCCTAGAGGTTTCCCTTTGACGAGGTGATCACAGATCATTTGTGTCGCAGGTGTGAGTTTAGTTTAGCAGACGGGAGTTTAAGTTTTTCCCGGATCAGTGGTGAAACAATGAAAACAAAACTTAGTATTATATTAAAGTATTAAAACTGGATTCAGAATCAATAAACCGCCGTCTGATCTTCAGTGTGTGTGTTGACTCTCCTCAGGTGGCCGACGTGTTCACGCAGCTGAAGATCAGCAGCGACTATCCTCTGGCTGAGACGATGATGATGCTCGGCCTCTTCCTCACCGTGTTCGTGGAGCAGGCCATCCTCACCTTCAGGAAGGAGAAACCGTCCTTCATCGACCTGGAGACATTCAATGCCGGCGGCTCCGAGGCCGGCAGCGACTCAGAGTACGACACGCCCTTCATCTCCCCGGCGCGGGGCTCACCGGGCAGCGGCGGTCACCATTCCCACGGACACCATCACGGACACTTCAGCCCCGCCGAGCTGGCGGGGGCGGGGCCTCTACGTCTGGCCAGCCTGGTTCTGGCTCTTTCGGCTCACTCGGTGTTCGAGGGCCTGGCGCTCGGCCTGCAGGAGGATGGAGCCAAGCTGGGCAGCCTCTTCCTGGGCGTGGCCGTGCACGAGACGCTGGCCGCTGTGGCACTCGGTGTGAGCGTGGCCAAAGCGTCACTCGGCATGAAGGACGCTGTCAAGCTGGGCGTCACGGTCAGCCTGATGATCCCCCTGGGCATGGTGGTCGGGATGGGCATCGAGTCGACGCAGACGCTGGCGGGCAGCGTGGTGTCAGTGGTGCTGCAGGGACTCGCCGCCGGCACCTTCCTGTTCGTCACCTTCTTTGAGATTCTGTCCCGAGAACTGGACGACAAACAGGACCGGCTGCTCAAAGTGCTCTTCCTCATCCTCGGCTACACTGCACTTGCTGCACTCGTCTTTATCAAGTGGTGACACACAGGAAGTGCTCTGACACACACAGCAATACCAAAGGAAAACTCATAACTCCACAAAGGCAGCAGAGTCCAGCTGTGAGAGGCGGAAACATCTGGAACAGCTGTGTCTGCGATGTAGGCAGAATCAGGCAGGGTTTGTCGGCTGCGGTTTTTAAATTTGGCCCCTCCTCCCTGCTCAGCAACACCAGAAGTGTTTCACCTCACTGTATTTGTGTTTTCATTATGTACGTATCAGCAGGAGGTCACGCACCACTGCCCAAAAGCTGGCGCCCAGAAACATCCCGAACACAACAGAGGAATAAAATCCAGGCAGAGGGCAGAGTCTCTGCAGATAAACACACCATCACTGACCTCCAGTGGTTTAACTCCTCACCTGGCGGCAGTGATGTACAGGTGTACTCCAGCAGACTGTGACATCACTGATGGGTGTTTTTACGGGTGCAACAAACTGCCTCTCGCTGGTGAAAATCTGGACCTGCAGCAGGTTAGAGCTTCCTGTGGAGTTTTCTTGTAAACAAAGTTTCTGACTAAAACTGGTCGTGTTCCCTCGAGGCCACGCCTGTGTCTCTGACATTCACCCCAAAGAACTTTTTCCCCCTTTTAAATAAAAAACTCTTAACGATACATTAAAAAAACACGTTAACATTATTTTTGACTACAGAAAGAATAAAAGTGGTTTTAGTCGGACATTATTTGTTACAAACCTCCAGGGAAAAGTTTACATCATGACTGGGAACTGAACTCCACACTGTAGGACCCTGTTAGTTTTTCCAAATTTGGTGTTTGAAGTTCATTAAAATGCAGGTCGGAGCTGCTAAATGGAGCAAAATGTAGTGACATAATAATTTGAGAACTGGAGACTTTTCTAAAAGTGAATCTGTTTGTTCTCTCTATTGAGATTTAACAGTGGTGTGTGCGACATTCAGAGCATATCAGTGATTGACACATGGCTGAGCTCGCAGCGAGAAGCTAACGGTGCTAACAGCAGCAGCAGTGCTGAAAGAGCTAACGGTGTTAGTCTGGGGGAACTGGATGGTGGGCGCTACTCCTCCACGACAACACGTAATCAGCGGTAACCACCCTGTGAGCACAGTGCAGAGCAGCGGTGATGAGCCAGCCAGTGGGAAACGCACAAAGGACGGGCCAAAAATGTGCATGGATTGGCCGGGTGGAGGAGGTCTCGGGCTGTGGGAAAAATAAATATTATTTGTTTATGTATTTTTGAAATAAATAATATAAAAACGTGCAGCTAAGGAAAGAAGCAGAGAGAGCAGCCAAGCACTGAGCTGAGCTCTGTCCTTCCTCTTGGTCGGAGTGGGGAGCTTCTCTGGCGTGGAAATACGGTGATATTTAGTGCTTTTATTGGCGGGTCGGCTGAGTGTGTCATGTGATAATCTTGGACGGACTGGGTTCAGGATTTAGCTCACACAGGTCAGTTCAGTTCAGGTTGTAATTTTTCGGCCTGTTTAAAACTCTAGCGTTAACGTGCACATGCGTCCGGACCGTCTACCACAACAAACCACAGAGAAGCTCGATAGCAAACAGTTGCTTATCAATGCTCTGAATGTCGTACACAGAACCTTTAACTGAGCTTTAATGTTGCAGCTACATTTATACACTGCTGGGTAGATTAATATATAATAATACGTGATTATTTATTTGTTTATCATATTTTGTATCAGTAATCTGAATCTAAAGTGCAGTAGAAAGTACAGTGTTTCCTCTGAGATGTGATGGAGTAGAAATATAAAGTGGAAATACTCAAATAAAGTAAATCAAAATTGTTCTTCAGTACTTGTGTACTTAGTTACATTCCACCACTGCGGCGGTGAGGTATGACACAGTTTCATATATACTGAAGCTTTGAGCTGGTGTTAAGGTTAGTTTTTCTATTAAACCTGCTGTGTCTGTATGAAATAATCACACTGGAGCCTTTTAAAGATGATCTGCACCTGTCCATGTAATCTTTATGTTTATGACCTTTTCATTGTTGTCTGTGTTCATGTCGTGATGTTGAAGAGTTTTGTATTTATGAAGGTTTGTGTCGTCTCATCATCGTCTCATGGTGTGTTGGTTAAATTAAACAAATTATTATCAGACTGGATTATTTATGTGGTGTAAACAGCAGCAGACACAGAACAACATGATGTCCGTCTGATAAATGTAAGTCCCATTTTCACTCTCAGTCAGCTCCATTTTACATCTCTCTCCATCATCATCTTTTATTTTGGTCACTGACTCGTGTTTCTCCCTCAGATGCTGCTGCACGCTGTAAAGTTTGCTTTGAGAGATTGACACTGAACTCAACGTCTGACTGAAGGTAACAAACCAGTTCACGAAACATGAAGCACTTAAATAACACCCTCTTCCTGTTCACAGAAAGTACACTGTGACTTCACTTATTATGGAAATTCTAACTGTTAGAATCTGTTTTATTTTTACTCAAGAAATACAAGTGATGAAAACTATCAACATACAAAAATACATTAAAGATAAAATAGTAGCGCTTTGGGGTTGCATTTTTGATGTATGAAAGGCGCTATATAAATAAAGTTTGATTGATTGATTGATTGATTGATTGATTGATTGATAGTAAAAAATAAAGCTCTAGAAAAACTAGAATTGTATTCCTCAACACAAGTTTCTCGTACAGTTTACATCCATATCCTTCTGTTCCTGAGATAGACGTTGAATAATGGACCGAAAAGTGTTTTATGCGGAACGTGATGATGTCACAGTCAAGCTGACCTTTGACCTTTTGGATATAAAATGTCATAGCTTCATTATTTTATCCTGTTAGACATTTGAGTGAAACTTTGTCTTAATTAGCGTTTGAACTCTTGAGTTGTGGACAAAAACATGTTTTGTGAGGTCACACTGACCTTTGACCTTTGACCACCAAAATCCGTCAGTCCATCGTTGAGTCTGGCAAAGGGAAAGGAGTCTGTCACCCATTTTTAACGGGTTCACACGTGTTTAAAATACCTGCGTACACGCACTAATTTTGACGACGTCCATGTGTCCTCAGGTCCCAAACACTTACTGAGTGTTGGTCAAAGACAAGGTGACATCACAGTGTGAAATAGGGCTGCAATGATTAGTCAACTAATCGTTGACTAATCGACTATTAAGATAATCGGTTTAAGTCATTTTTCATTGTCAATACTATAAAGTACCCAAAATACTCTTATTGCGTACACTAACACTGGTGCTGGTGGTGCTGCTGCTGCTGGTGCTGGTGCTGCTGGTGGTGCTGCTGGTGGTGCTGCTGCTGGTGCTGGTGCTGCTGGTGCTGCTGGTGCTGCTGCTGCTGCTGGTGGTGCTGGTGGTGCTGGTGCTGGTGCTGGTGCTGCTGGTGGTGCTGCTGCTGGTGGTGCTGGTGCTGCTGCTGGTGGTGCTGCTGGTGCTGCTGCTGCTGCTGGTGCTGCTGCTGCTGGTGCTGCTGGTGGTGCTGCTGCTGCTGGTGGTGCTGGTGATGCTGCTGGTAGGTGAGTGGAGCACAGTGTCGGAGCAGCATCTAGTGGACATGAGAGAGAATGTCAAGAAAATATTTGTTGCAGAAAATGTTTTAAAAATGTGCACAAATTATACTTCAGGTACATCATTAAATATATTTCGATGCTTAATATTTTTGTACTTTAATGCAGGAACTTTTCACAAAGTATTAATGCACAGTGGTATCTTTGTTTATTTAAGTAAAAGATGTGAGTACTTCACTTCACATTCACTAACTTAATTTTCTGAGTTTGCTGAAGTGTTTTTTTTCCAAATGTTTACAAAAGATGACAAACAGCAGTCGGCTTTGAATTTAGTTCTGAAAATAATTTTAAATATTTAATATTATTAAATGAAAAAGTCATACAGTATATAGCACTTTTCTTGACAACGTAACAAAGTGTGTCTCATAAACAAACAGCTAAAAACCCTAAAAACATTCAAATCTAGTTTCATATTATATCGTATTATTTTATATGATGTTATTTTGTATCATATATATTTTTTTTACCTTATGTATTTACATCTGTACAGTACACTGTATGAATATGAAAAAAATGGAAGCTACCACTGTCTACTAACATTAATAATTGACGCTTTACTTTCTCCGACAATAAAAACACGATACAGACGTTAACATTAGTTGAATACACCGTGTTCTGTTGGGCAACAGCAACACGCAGAACGCTATAATACTGGAACAGAATAATAATGTTTATTTAGTTTTTGATTATTATTACATTTGTTGATTATTATTTTGGACACAGGAGTTTTGTTGTCTGTCGCAGAATCGCAAATTTTATGTCTCTGCGCTGGTGATAGCCGCAGCCGGAGGCATTGTGCTTTTGGGATGTCCGTCCCATTCTTGTAACTGATAGCTCAAGAACACCTTGAGGAAATGTATTCAAATTTGGCACAAACATCCTCTTTGACTCCAGAATGAACTGACTAGAATTTGGTGGTCAAAGGTCAAATGTTAAGGGCACTTTGACCTCTGCGGTCTGATTCTTGTGATCGCATTGTCTCAAGACCTCGTTGAGAGAATTTCTTTAAATTTTGCACAAACATCCACTTGGACTGAAAAATGAACTGACTAGAATTTGGCGATCGAAGGTCAAGGTTAGTGTGACCGTAAGTGCATCTCATATAGTGAACACTATAAGGCCTAGAGGGAAATTATTCAAATGTGGCACAAACATCCACTTTGAGTCAATGATGAACTGATTTGGTGGTCAAGGATCAAGGTCGCTGTGACCTTGCGTGTGTTTAATTCTTGTGAATGCCATATCTCAAGAACACCTTGAGGGAATTTCTTCAAATTTGGCACCAACGTTCACTTGGACACAACAATGAACTGATTAGATTTAAGAGGGCAAATGTCAAGTTGACTGTGACCTTGCATCTGTCCCGTTCTCATGAATGCAATATCTAAAGAGCAGCTTAAGGAGATTTCTTTAAATTTGACACAAACTTGAACTGAAGAATAAAGTCATTAGAATTTGGTGCTCAAAGGTCAGTGTGACCTCACAGAACATGTTTGTGTCCTTAACTGAAGAATTCATTCACTAATTCTGACCAAACTTGACACAAATGTCTAACAGGATCAAATAATGAAGGTCAAAAGGTCAAAGGTCAGCTTGACTGTGACATCATCATGTTTTAACATCATATCTCAGGAACAGAAGGGGAGACATTTGGTCAGATACTGAATTGGTGACTCTAATCTTGAAACTGTGCTGATTGATTTGTGGCATATTTGAATATCATATATTATAATTGATGCGGTGTGATACGGGCAGCCTGAGGGCTCTGACAGGAAAAAGCATCTTTGATCACAGAACCTGATAAAAATGGAAATCTGAAAGTCTCACTGACCCTAATCTGAGCTGACAGAGTGAAACCTCACTGAGTCCAACAGCTGCAGGATCCTCTGACCTCTCTGCTGACTTCTTGACCACGACAGTTGAGCCAAAACCTGAGGAACAACAACAGGACGGTGTCCAGCAGCAGCAGCAGATGCCACAACAAAGGCGTGTGAGGTTGTTGCACCTCTTTAAGCCTCTTACCGGCTGTAAGTCTGCAGCCGGCCTGCAGCGTTGCCGTTGGCTCTGATCGTGATGATTTAATCCCTCAGTGGAAAAGGTTAGCTCGTCTTTGGCTCTCACAGGTCTGTCACCCTGCCAACCACACACAGGCCAACAGAAAACTTGGACAGCATGGAGGAGCTTCTTTTACCGAGCGGAGAGGAGGAGGTGCGCTCCGACCACAGCTCGTACGCTCCGGGAGACGCAGGGAGGACGATGGGGGACCGGGTCAAGACTTTTGTCCAGGGGGACCTGAAGAAGAGCGCGAGGGATTTCTTAAAGAGGAACGGGCTGCTGACGCTGTCGGTCATCGCCGTGCTCACCGGCTGCACGCTGGGCTTCATGCTGAGGGGAACCCAGCTGTCCACACAGGTACGACTCACCTGTTGTGTCTACCTTTCTGTCCAGACTCATCTGCTGGGAATCAAAATGTGGAAATGGCTTCCATGTTGATCTGATGTTCTTTTTTAACTTTATGTTGATATTTTACTTTAAATGTTCCATGGATACTTTCTAGCAAGGACTGCTCAGCTTTCATGTTCATACTTCCCTTAAATTTCCCCTCAATATTTTCTTTTAAACTTTCCAACCTGTCTCTCCGGCCAGGCCTGTACATTTCAGTTGGTCTGAGACTTTCTTTGAATTTTCCTCCCTCTCTGTCCATTAAAGTTCCCGTCAGGACCTACACTGATGTTGATATATCTCCTTTAATAAATCTCACGTTCATAGTTTCCTTTAATCTTTTTGTCAGAACTCACTTGGACAAAATATTCCAGTTCCCATGTCCACGCCTTCTCTTAAGTTTCCCATCAGGCTCCTTTAAATTCAACTTTTTAGCTCTGTTGGTGATATTTTCTGTTTGTCCTCAACTGCTGCAACTTAAAATGTCAAAAATGTCCTCTGTGTGAACACTTGCTGTGTCTCAGGTCAGACACCTCTGGATTTATACAAGCTAGTTTGAGTGTGGCAGACACTTCTCCCCCTCAGTGGTCGCCATGTTGCCTGTGTAACAGAAGGGGCGGGGCCACAAACACACTTCAAGCTGAAGCATTGAACAAATTACATTTTATGTTTATTTTCACTTCCACCATACTGCTAACATGTTTCGCTGGTGTTAGCATGAAGCTACATGTAGCAGTGTGTGTATGTAATGTTTCCCTGATGTTAGCATGTAGCTACATGTAGATAACACGTTTCCCTGGTGTTAGCATGAAGCTACATGTAGCAGTGTGTGTATGTAATGTTTCCCTGATGTTAGCATGTAGCTACATGTAGATAACATGTTTCCCTGGTGTTAGCATGAAGCTACATGTAGCAGTGTATGTAATGTAATGTTTCCCTGATGTTAGCATGTAGCTACATATAGCAGCATATGTTATATCATTTTATGCTGACATTAGCATGTAGCTACATGTAGCATCATATGTAATGTAATGTTTTCCTGATGTTAGCATGTAGCTACATGTAGATGACATGTTTTCCTGATGTTAGCATGTAGCTACATGTAGATGACATGTTTCCATGATGTTAGCATGTAGCTACATGTAGATGACATGTTTCCCTGATGTTAACATGTAGCTACATATAGCAGCGTATGTTATTATTTTATGCTGACATTAGCATGTAGCTACATGTAGCCTCATATGTAATGTAATGTTTTCCTGATGTTAGCATGTTGTAGCCTCATATGTAATGTAATGTTTTCCTGATGTTAGCATGTAGCTACATATAGATGACATGTTTCCCTGATGTTAGCATGTAGCTACATATAGCAGCATATGTTATCATTTTATGCTGACATTAGCATGTAGCTACATGTAGCCTCGTATGTAATGTAATGTTTTCCTGATGTTAGCATGTAGCTACATGTAGACGACATGTTTCCGTGATGTTAGCATGTAGCTACATGTAGATGACATGTTTCCCTGGCGTTAGCATGTAGCTATATGTAGCAGTGTGTGTGGTGTAAACAGTTGCAGTAGTAGCCTTTAGCAGATGACCATATGTAGACGTCAGCTTGTTTTGTTGGAAACAAAGTATTCAGAATGGCCTGAAACCTCCTGAGGTGTTCACTCACGGGGATTACTCTTACACAGGAGCATTATAGAAAATAAGGAAAAACATCCCAGGTCCCCTCTTTCTTTATATTTTCCCAACAGGACTCACCTGGTGGGAGTTAGAATATCTGCTCCTGTGAGACGCTCTATAAATACCAGACTCCTGTGTGCACACGTTATTTAGAGGTTTTTCTCTGACACTTTCACATGCTGCCCTGTAAACCCTTTGCCTCTGTGTGGATGCTTTTATTTAACTTTGCTGCTGATAATTAAATCTTTAGTCAGACAATTTAGGTTCAGGTCAGCTGACAGTTTTTTCATGTCAAGTGTTGGATAAAAATAGTGCAGTTTGTCTGTGAACGGTTTTCCAGGAATCACTGATCCGTCCCAGGCAGACGGCCGAATATAGAGACAGAAACATGCAGGTCACTGGACCACTTCGACACCGGCTCTTATTTTAAATTTAAATCCATTTATGAGGAACTTACTGGAATTAAATCATCTTCAGTGTTCAAGGTTTCAGTCGATGACATGTTCCAATCAGACTGAGCTCTGAATCTGAGGTTTCTGTTTTTGAGATACCACAGAGGAGAAATATTCTGTTGCAGGAAAAAGTATTGCATCGAAAATCTCAAGTAAAAATATAGAAGCATCAAAATATACTCAGAGTTCCCAAATTAAAAGTACTCATAATGCAAAATCATAAATATGATATTATATTACTGTATTATAATTATTGATGCATGAATGTGTTGATCAGTTGAATGTTGCAGCTGGTAAAGGTGGAGTGTATTTTAATGACTTTACAAACTGCTGGGTGGTTTCTATTTATTTATTTATTATTGATTATATTTTGTATCACTAATCTGAATGTAACTAAATATAGTGCAGTAAAAAGATCAATATTTACCTCTGAGAGAGAAGTTGAGGTTTAAAGTAGCAGTGTAGACGCACAGCAGGCGTGCTCAAACACCAGAGCAACGCCAGAGCGACACACGTGTTCCCGAGCGCCCATTTTTCAGGCTGTGACGGCTGAGATAAACAGAGTTCAACTTTTGGAAGGCAGCAGCGTGCACCACATGTCATGTGACAAGGACCAACCAATCACAGCTGACAGATATATTTCCTTCTTCAGTAAATAGTTCCTTGAGGTAGAAAGTGGTTTCTGGCACAACTTCACCGATTCACAAGGTGCATGGAGAGTGAGGAGACACTGAAAAATGTCAAAAGAGCTCCAGCAACACTTGTGGTATGGAAAAGAAACTTTACTGACCGACGCGTTTCGGCTTGTGGCCTTCATCAGGGTCATCATTGACCCTGATGAAGGGTCAGGAGCTCTTTTGACCTTCTTCAGTAAATATCAGTCTGTGATAAATATGGAGGAGAAGGTGATCATGTTAGTGCAGAGCTGTCAGAGCGTCACATCTGCCCCACAGACGATAGGCCGACACACTTATAAACAGCTCCTGGAAGAAGATCAGCTCTGCACTCAACAACAACCTGTAACTTCAGTTATGCCACAAAGCTTTTAGATAATAACTCATGACTGAAAACTCTGCTCTTATTTTGAAACGCTGATGTGAGATGTGTTTTGTCTCCACAGGCAAAAATCTACTTCTCTTTTCCTGGAGAGCTGCTGATGAGGATGCTGAAGATGCTCATCCTTCCTCTCATCACGTCCAGGTGTGTCCATGTTTTACGTCCGTCACACATTAAAATATTTAAATAGCTACGAAACATCAGGAAGAGAAATGATATGAGCAAAGACAGAAATTTACTTTGGACAGTTTCTGAGACTTAAAGTTTCACCACAGAATCACAATCAGGAATCAGGTCACGTTGCACTTCTCTGACACACACAGAGACGACCGACAAGAAAACAGGAAAAAAAACAAAACGTAAAAATATGTGCATCGTGCTACGATATATAACACAATGTGTAGATTCTTTTTATGATGGTAAACAGTGATGACGTGTTTTGTGGGCAGAGCTGAACTATTGGAAGAAAGTGACAGTGGTGTCGGTGTCAGCGCCAAATAAAACGTAAAAAGCATTTATATTATTGAACCAAGCGCGATGACTCGTTTTTATATCCATGCGTTTATGATCTATGTGTAGTAGAATTTTTTTTTTGTCTCCAGTCAGTTATAATCTGGATGTTCACTGCTGCTCAACGCTCTGTGTGTGTGACTGACAGGATCTGAATTATTTACATGGTAAAACATAAATCATCATGAGAACTGTAAAAACTCACATTTGTCAAACATGGATTTGTCTTATTGTCCAAAGTGCTGTCTTCCTGCAGCGGGTGGTGTTAATGCTCCGTATCTGAGGTGATGGAAAGCCTGTGATTTTTGACGCTATTGTCACCACCCTCATCGGCTGTTATGATCCTCTGCTCTGATGCTGCCAAACTCCACCAGTAAAGATGCTCCGTTGTGTGTTTTTGCCGTGTTTACTCGGACGCCTCAGAAAGTAAAGTCTCTGTCGTGCCTTTGTGACAACACGACTGGTGTTCAGAGACCAGCAGAGAGAGAGTCTGTGGTCAGGATGCCTCAGACCGTGAAGCCTACCGTATCTGCAGCGTACTTAAACGCAGGGTTTCCCCCAGAGAAGCTGTCAGGCTAGGTGGAAAGTATCTTTGGGCGGAGCCAGCAGCAAATGTCTCTTTTATGGAGGCCAGTGACACTTTGTTTTGATTTTAATTTAGGCCTGTCAAATAACACGTCAAAAAAATGGACACTGATTAATGGCGTTCTGTGGTGCCCTTTGACCCGGTGCGTCACTGAAGGCCACAGTGTCTTTGTCACATGATGGAGGCAGACGAGATGACGCTGCTCGGCCCCGTGAACGGAACAGTTACATTTAAAAAAACACCCAGATGGAGCTGTTGATAGGAGCAGCGTTCTCTGCAGGTTCTGCTCCAACCATCAGAGAACGTCAGTCTGAAATATCACCTCAACACAAACCTGGAGGTCTGAGCTAGCATAGCCTCTGATGCTAAAGGCCCGAACGTACTCGGGCAGAATGTATGCGGAACGGACTCCGCGAGTAATGTCCGCAGTCATTCGGGCTTTCATAGTTGAGCGCCCTTCCGCGTTGTAATTTCTTGTAAAAATGTCCGTGAAAAATCCCCGCGATGTGAAAAATACATGCAGAGCAGTCACTGGCGCGCGAAGCGGAGTCCGCGCGGTCGTAAAATCTGAGCTTTGCGCACACAGGGCTTGCGGACGTCCGCTTTGAGTCTGCGCGGACCTCCGCAGAGTCCGTTCCACGTACGTTCTGCCCAAGTATGTTCGGGCCTTAACGCTAGCAGCCAGCCTCGTCACGCCACACTGGACCAGGTGTTCAGACTGAGTCAGTCTACCTGTGACCGACTCACTGACTCCCTTCAGACCAGTTTGGGTGGTCAAGGACAGGGGGACACCTGTGTCCAACATCCTGGAGGACAGGGGGACACCTGTGTCCAACATCCTGGAGAACAGGAGGACACCTGTGTCCAACATCCTGGAGCTTCACTACAACACATCTGACAACATTCATTTGAACTGAAATAAAAATAAAATAAAATAAAAAAGGCTAACAGTTTCCTACTGCTTCCAGTCTTTGTGCTAAGCTAGGCTAAAGGACGTCTCTCTGTAGAGGACACTTGGAGATGAAACTGATTCAGGAGACAACAGAATAAATTTCACTAAATGCCCCTTTAAACCAACATCTGTCTGTCTGTCTCTGTCTGTCTGTGTGTCTGTGCAGTTTAATGTCGGGTCTGTCGTCAATGGAGTCGAAGGCCTGCTGTCGGATGGGCGTCCTCACCGTCACCTACTACCTGTGGACCACTTTCATCGCTGTGGTGGTCGGCATCGTGCTCGTCGTCATCATCAAACCCGGCGTGGGGACGGAGATGGAGAGTAACCGTCTGGGAGGGGGGCCTGTCATGACCTCGGCCGACGCCCTGCTAGACCTCATCAGGTGAGTTGGAGGGGCACAGGTGAAGGGTCAGACCGGGACTCTCTGTCTGTCTGTGTGTTAGTCTGTCTGCCCGTCCGTCCGTTTGAGAGACAGACAAAATAAACTAAAACCATCAAACACTGAAAATATATGTGATGAAAGACACAGTCAGCCGACTTTTATCTTTTGTCCGTTAAACAAAGAGAAACGGTGAAATATGAGGAGCAGCAGCTTTAAACAGGTGAAAACAAAGATTTATAAAACAGGACTGAAACCTGCACGACGAGTAGAAACTAACACCTCTGACAGACTGAGAGATTTTATCAGTCCTGTACGTTTAGTGCAGCTACACATGGATCTAATAAACTTTGGTACGACATCATGTGTGACGTCTGCAGACTGTACGATGACAGAGGTGGATGCTGCACGGGTTATTACGTCTCTACTCACAGTGATAAAATCATTTTTATCATGATAAAATTTATGAAATGTCAGAAAAAATATTAAGATATCAGAAATATATTATTAAATTGTCTGAATTTTTTTTTAAATATCCTAAAAAAGGTTGATAAAATGTCAAAAATAGTTATTAGAATGTCCAAAAATACGTCATTTAAATGTCTGAAAAATATTATAGAATGTCCAAAAAAATGTAAAAAAAAAATGTCAGAAAAATATTCTTAAATTGTCTGAAAAGTTTTTTAAAATGTCCTAAAAAAATGTTGATTAAGTTTGTGAAAAATGTTATTAAAATGTCAAAAACATATTAATAACATGTCAGAATTATTATTAAATTGTCCGAAAAAATGTGGCTGCTGTTGCTAATCTTTTTGAAATTGGACTGTTTTTGCAAAGAAAGGGTAAATTTTTGTGCCAGATGTTTGCGTATGACCTCATTTAAATACGTGCAAATAGCACAGGAGCGCTGGGACGCTGTTTGCTGAGCAGCACAGTTGGGGTCCACTTTACTGTCTGTGGGTGCACGAGAGAATTACACGCTTTGTTTTTGTCTGATCTTTTGTGAATTCACCCCTCAGTGTCCAACGGGCAGCTGCCACTCAGCTGAACAACGCTTAGATCAACAAATCGTAGAAAAGACACACGCACACACACACACACACACACACACACACACACACACACACACACACACACACACATATGAATCCAATTACAGACGGGGCTGATCAGTATATTTTTAGTAATCCTGCGGGGATGAGTGACAGATTAGCCGAGTCAGCGGCAGTGCGATGACATGATCTCTGCTGCGGCACGTTGGCAGACCGTGCTCTTCATCATCCTGTTGACCTCTGACCTCCTGGTGAAGGTCAGGTGATCTTAATAAACCCTATTCCCTCTGATTCATCCGTGTTTACCTTCCTGCCGTCCGGCGTCACATCAGAGTCTCACACCTGTCGCTGCTCCACTAAAAAATACTTTATTATTGATCCTGTGTGTTGGAGGTGTGACAGTCTGCTGCTCTCTAACCTGTCATATATTCCTCGTACGTGTCTGTAAATACGTGCAGGGCAATACCAACTGCTTCATGTTTAAATTAATCACTTCTTTTATTCCACCACAGAAACATGGTTCCCTCGAATCTGATCGAGGCCACGTTCCAGCAGGTGAGAAAACCTCCAGGACTCGTTCAGGTAACGCAAAGTTTATCACGTCTTTAACTCCTGTAACTAACCCGACTGTGTTCCTTCAGTACAAAACGGACCTGATTCCCATCCTCAAAGTCCCGACCAGAACCATCCAGCCCAACTTCGTCTATGTCTTCCCTGACGACAGTCACCCTAAGGGGCGGACGGTGTACCTGGAGCTGACCCCGCCTCCGGAGATCACCTACAAGACCAGTCCCGGCAGCAGCCAGCAGATGAACGTCCTGGGCATCGTCATCTTCTCCGCCACCATGGGTGAGCAGGACGCAATCAACAAGTCACTGATACAGAGAACTCTGTCATTAAGAAGTTTAGGGACCGTGTTCACCAAAGTGTTTTTCTCTGGGGTCAGCATATCTTTTTTTAATTACACTGGGCGCCTCCTGCTGGAGGTGTTCTGGGCACATCCACTGGTAGGAGGCCCCGGGGCAGACCCAGAACACACTGGAGGGATTATATATCTCATCTGGCCTGGGAACGCCTCGGGGTCCTCCAGGAGGAGCTGGAAAGTGTTGCTGAGGAGAGGGACGTCTGGGGTGCTTTGCTCAGCCTGCTGCCCCCGAGACCTGGCTATGGATAAGCAGATGAAGATGGATGGATGGATGGATGGATGGATGGATGGACTGTGCATGAGTTTTGTTTCTGTGACAGCAACATCTTGACATTAATGTTAGCCAGGTAGCTAACGTAACGCTACGCTAACAGAGGGTTGACTGCACAGTGAACAACAAGCGTGTCCGGACGATCTGCTCGCACAAATGTGTTTTTCTTTTCTGTCTTTGTTGTGACAGTCAGAAGGTAGCATGGCTAAAGGAGCAGCAGTGATGTCACCAGCTCCTTTTTGAAAAGAGACTTTCAACAGGAAGCACTCGGAGCAGCTGCACAAAAAAGCACATGCACTCTGAATGGAGACACTGCGCTTTTTCTCCAGGTGGCTGCATGCGGCTGTGTACGCTCCCTCCTCATCGGCAACAATTGAAAAAAAAAACAAAAAACCCACCTGCCGGTCCCAGGTGTGTCGGTCAGCTCCAGCAGCACCACAGAGAGAGTTATGTTTAAGAACAGGACTGTGTGTCGGCGTCGCTCTACAGCTGTAGGAGATGTGAGTGGAAACACTTCCAACATATACTGACATCACCCAGATGTGCCGATCACCAGGACGAGGAAAAAACAAACCGGAGGTCAGCTCCTGATCCCCGCTGCTTTCAGGAAGCCTCAGGACGGGATAGGGTGTAGACGTTATATTAATGGAAACACACTGAACATGATAACACACACGATCACTGGCACCCTCTTATAACGTAGAGTGTAATGACACGACAACACACAACGGCCTTCGGGTCATGGAGCGGTGTGCGTCAGTGTGGATGAATGAAACATGAAAACAAACAGTTTATTTCAGGTGGTAACGCGTTATGTGACACTGAATGTGATAACACCCGAAATCCTGTTGGTAACATGTGATATTATGTAGTTACTGCTAAGATGTAATATATTACTGTAACACATTACCCCCAGCACTGATCATTATTGACCCACAGCGGAGCAGCTGGGCTCTGAATATTGAGTCAGTCCAGGTTCAAACTGTGATTTAAGTTCATTTGATATTCCAGCCGGTCCAACCCGAAACACTGCTCTTCTGTTTCTGTTGTGAAGTTTGAAGAAGAGCTTTGCTAAAGTTACCTCCAGCTTGTTAGACGCATCTTTGGAACCTGTTCTCATTTAAATCTGCACAGTTTGATGCAAAGCTTCTGCTGATTTCTTCTCAGCTGTTGCTCAGAGGGATCTTTTTCTCTCAGTTGTCGGTCTGGTTGAACTGTCGGACAGCGTTTTGTTCTCCACGTACAAAACAAACTCTTCACTCCAAATAACATCTGTTTGTAAAGAAGCCTTTGTGCAGCCTGAAAGCATCAAAGATCGCTCAGACAAACAGAGGAGTCCTCTCACACATCAAACTTTGTAACAGTCAGAACTGAATATACACATCAGACAGATTCTCATTCGTCTACCCATAATCCCTTGCCTCTCTGGTTTACACTCCTCACCCTGAACCTATAATAAAAACGTCTACACTGTGTTGTTGTTGCAGGTCTGTTGCTGGGCAGGATGGGAGAACGAGGAGCTCCACTCATCAACGTCTGTCAGTGTATCAACGAGTGCGTCATGAAGATCATCAACGCTGCTGTCTGGTGAGAAGAATACACTGAAAGTACACACAGTACACACTCTTGAGGAAACACACGTCCTCTTAAAGTATTTCACTGCTGCAGAGATGGTTCATAAACCGGTCTGTCTCTGCAGCAGAGGAACGCAAATACTTTTCAAATCTGTGCTACAGAATCAGAGAAAACAAAGAAAGAGCTGCGGCATTTTCATTTGCTCAAGACACAGAAATCCTACAGCTACCAGAATGCATTGCATCGGAACGAAAAGGCTACCTCTGGTGGGTAACGTAGTGCTAGTTGCACATCCAAACCGGCTGGTGACAAACAATCTCATATTACAGTTGAACAGTGAGTTAAAATTTCTGAAACGGGTCAGTCAGAGGATTTTCTTTTTGATGAATCAGGAGATCTGGGCGCTGATGGAGGGAAGTTTACCACGGTTCATTAACACATACGACCCACACTGTTACGATACAGAGCTGGTTGAAAATCGGCGAAATATCCCTTTAACAGCTGATATTCTGACATAGGGCTGGGTTATATAACGACTGTACCATATATCAATATATTTTCAAGTAAGATATAAATTTAGACTCAGTTTATATCGATATTGGGTCAAGTTGTGTTACACCATGTGTTCATCTCTCCTCTGTCACACTCTCCGCACAGCTCCGCCCCCTCACTCACTCACAAGTTCTCCAGCAACATTTAAACACACCACGTCACAGTGACGCAGACCTCCTGTCTGTCTCTGTAAGCTGAAACCATTTCCCTCAGTGGAAACAAAGCTTTGATTTACTTTCATTTCACAGATAAGAAACAATAAATTGTGAAGACAATAAAGCCTCCACACACTGTGTGTGATTTATCCTGGCTGAAATATGAGCAGAGGAAATCTCTGCTAGCTGCTAGGCTAATTTATACAATGTA